>NW_022601153.1:52066-87014 GCF_009176505.1 Sitodiplosis mosellana | reverse complement strand
TTTATAAATGATTTTTTTCCCCAAAAATAAACCAAAACTGAGATATATAAATAAAAATTTATTTTTCCCAAAAATAATTTTCTTCAATATAGAATTTATAAATACACGTAATAACAATATAACCGAATCGCGTTCTTAAACGACAGGAGATGTGACGGCATTGTGCTGTGAGCGATGAGCAATGAGCATCGACGTGATACGCATTTACATGCGCACTAGACTGATCCAAAAAAAAAAGTTGGTCGCTTATAAGAACTGCCGTCCAGTTTCGAAAAATATACCTAAAAAAATTGGTTTGGCGCAAAAAAAAACATATGGTTACCTATATAGAAATTGGTGGAGCAAGCCCCATATCAAAATTTTCATGTCAGTGTTTTCGGAAGCCATTTTAGATGCAACATTTCGACCAATTCCATTATTCCAGCCGATCTTCGGCAAAAACTGATGATGGGGTTTTGTTTCACCCGTCAATATCTACAACTTTTGCCAAAACATCAGCCCTTTGAAAGGCCTTCTGGGCCAGTTACAGTGTAAAATGACCGAAAAAATGGCAATTTTTTTACCGGGAGCGGAGTGGTGCAATGCACGAGAGCGCAAACGATTTGAGAGCGCACGAGAGCGCTGAAGGCGCCACTTTTAAATATCTACTAAAGGGTCAAAATCGTTATGGTAATGATATCATTAGCATATTATGGCTACAGATCCTTTTATGGAATCTGGGAAAAACTTCGCATGCTCTTCAAAAATTGTGTCTTTCAAAAAATCATGTCCGGCTGCCCTACTGTTAGGGGCGCTAAGAAACTTTTGCACCAGGGCGCGGGCGGAGCAAAAAAAGTCACTGGCTACCGGTGGCGTGCAAAGGTTTTGTGCCATACGAGGCAAATTATCAAAATGCCGCCCCAATTTTTTTTCCAAAGAAATAACAAATCCAAATTTTAAATTTTCCTCCATCATACACGGTAATAATTGAATTTTGACTATAAACCGATCCATTGTTGATCTTCCAAACAAAGAATATTTTAGTTTAAGTTTTGGAATCAACTAATTAAAATTCAAATACTGTTCTCAACATCGACAACGGCAGTTCATCGTCTTCACGTCTTTTGGTATTGATATTCTCAAATCTCAAAATTTCGAGTCTGAATTTCAAAACATAATGAAAACTTTGACGTTCAACACGACCGTCTTATGTCATACAGTCATTAGAATGTACATTGAGAAAAAAATGCGCAGCGCGAAATTCTTCAATTTGATCGTATAGAATATGAAAATGATTATAATTTGGATTTTTGAACTGTGCCAATTTTTTGAAAAGGAATGCTCTTTGAACTACCCAAAATGGGCATAAATACGCTTATTTTACTCCCTGCGACATATGCAATTGTTCATTTTTTTTTCTAAACGAATTCCATTGGAACAAATGAATGAATTTTTCTGATTCGCTGCCCAAAGCAAATTGACGCCCTGCACTTCGCATCGATCATTTTTATTTACTAACAATATTTTGCTCGCTCCGCTCGCAAAATACCGCCCCCAAAAAACGCCGCCCGAGGCAAATGCCTCGCATGCCTCATGCTTTGCACGCCACCGCTGGCTACTAATCTGCTTTTTTTGTCTTAATACTTTTTGACTATTGAAACAAATTATGGTGAATTTGAATTTTATGCTCATATTTTTTATTCAATTTAAACTAGTGGCAGTAACGACAAATAAGTGCATAGTATCATGAAACGCTAATCAAATTTTTATTATCAAATGTTGTAGTGATCCCTTCGTGGGATATGAGTATAGATTTGAAAATTTATCGAAATTTTGAAATCACTATATTTTTGCCTAGACCACACTTTAGACATGGTCTTTCCGACTATTTGTGCCAAGACCTTTCCAACGGTACTGAGAAAATAGCAAACCTACTGTATATACAGTCGTGACGCAAAAACTGCCATTTTTGACATTTGGCTTGAAATGCACAGTCTATGGAGCGTCACTTGTCGGACTACCGTCCTCCGTGATCCTTCGTACTATGCTTTTAATCCATAGTGTTATTAAAAGGGACAACTTTTAATGATATATTCGATATATTACTGCAACTCGGATATATTACTGCAAAGTTACTTCGATGAAATACATTTCATGTAGTGCGCAAAAAAAATAGTTTGTTGTGAAACAACAAAATAGAATAAGTAACTAAAATCTCAAGAACGCAGAGTGGAGCGAAGCGAGATCACATATCGGTCTTGTTTACATTTGTTGCTCTACGAGTCACCCAGGTGGTAAACTTTTGTTCAGTTTTGGACTTGTGTCGTGTAGCTGGAACCTGTACAAAAATTTTGGTACTTAAAAATTTTGGACTTCACATACAAAAACTCTTAAAAGCAACTTTTTAAGGTACCTCCCAAACAAAAGTACGTTTTTCATGCTACGAAAATATCAATTTTTGTTCGGGAGGTACCCTGAAAATACTCTTTTTGGATGGGTTTCTTAGTAAAAAATTATTTACTATGAAGCCAGAAATAAGTGAAAACATCACTCGATTTAGTCATGTAGGTACTTAAAATGTTCGTAAGGGATCACACTAGATGTTCGAAGGCAGCGGAGGTAGAAATCGCTTGCTTTTATCTGTCAAACCGAAGCTCATGTTTGTGATTTGCTCATTTTGGCCTGAAATTTGACTTTTATGTGTGAATCAATTGTCGCCAAATTCCATCCAAATCGCAATCTGACAAGTACCAAAATTTTTGTACAGGTTCCAGCTACACGACACAAGTCCAAAACTGAACAGAAGTTTACCGCCTGGGTGACTCGTAGAGCAACAAATGTAAACAAGATATATATGCATATCAAAAATGCAATGAATTTACGCAATTTGGTTCACGCTCCGGCTCGCAAACCGATTATAAAAAATGCCACACGCGTTCAAGCCAGCAATTTACACGCCAAAGCGGTACCGTTACCACAGGTCAGCAATTTACATAAGAAAATTGTTTCGTCAGTTCCACTGCCATCTAATCTGACGAAGAGCGTTCACATCTCACGCTTCTCTAACGACACCACCTGTGATGATATTTTGAATCATTTGCGCTCCATTGACTCCACATCAAATATTGTCAATGAGATTCGATGCAAAAGATTGACACGTGGTGACCGGCCCATTTCAAGCTACAAATTCATCTCGTTCAAACTGACTTTTCCACGTCAATACTTTGAACGTGTTATAAACCCGTCGATATGGCCGAGTTCAGTTAAGGCCTGTGAATTCGTTGACAAACCAAAACCTCCCTCGTCCATCAGTGCACCACATGTCAATTCAAACCGGCAGTCAAAAAAAAGGGATGCACCCAAATGGCCACAGAAACAGAGTCAGAAACCATCCTCAGCCAATGTACGCCTATACACAGGCACTGACGACACCGAGTGTGAACCATTGGTTCAATCCATTTGCTCAGCGCCCAAGCCACTACCGCGCAGCAAACTCCGAGCAACAGCAAAACCGTTTCGTCCATCGCGTGGACAACAGACGATTCCGTTAAACCCCAAGCTGCACACACCCGACGCGACACGCATCAGTGTCTACTACCAAAACATTCGCAGCTTGGGTAACAAACAGGATGAATTTTTCCACAAATGTGCTGCTTTCGGTTTTGACATAGTCATCTTGACTGAAACCTGGCTCAAACATAGCCACCGTAATGCCGAATTCTTCGATAGCACCTACGACGTCTACCGCAAAGACAGATTATTTAGACGAGGAGGAGGTGTTCTCATTGCGCTCAACAATAAAGTCTTCTCTACTGAAGAAATTAAATTTGACAACGTGGACATTGAGCACGTATGCATTAAAGCGAGCCTGCCAACACACAACATTTTCATTTACAATGCATACATTCCACCGAATTCATCCAGTGAAATCTACGCTTTGCATCGTTCAGCCATTGAATCACTCACGACAAGTGCCGATGATGTTGTAATAGTTGTTGGCGATTTTAATTTGACAAACGTTGAGTGGATAAATGACGATGAGGAAAGCAATGTGCTAGTTCCCTCAAATTTCCACTCCCAATGTGCTGCTGATTTCATCACAGGCTTGATGGGCCTGGGCCTCCAGCAAATCAATTCAATAAGAAATCGGAACCTCAAACTGTTGGACCTATTTTTTTACTAACGACCATGCCAACACAACAGTGAGCGATGCTACTAAACTGTCATTGACGGATAAAATCGACATTCACCACCCTCCTTTGTTGATTGAATTTGAATGGCATCCGATTAACAATGGTTCTGACAACCAGAATAACACGCACTTCAACTTTAAACGGGCTGATTATCAGCGCATGAACGAATATTTTGCTGCCGTCAACTTGGATGACTTATTCGCAAACAAATCATTTGCGGAGAAGGTGTCATCCCTTCATGGCGTGTTAGCAGAAGCCATTCAGTGTACGGTTCCAACGTATGTCCGCAAAAATAACCAAAAATGCCCATGGAAAAACAATGAACTTCGGCATCTCAAGAATTTAAGGAAAAAAGCCTGGGATTACTGGAAGCTGACAAATGACAAACAGCCATTTGAAGAATTGCACGAGGAATACAGTGCAAAAAATACCGAGCTTTACAATCAGTATGTCGACAAAATGAAATCAAACTTGAAAAATGATCCATCTTCGTTTTGGCAATATGTTAACTCCAAAAAGAGCACTGATAACATACCGAAAACCATGCGATTCGGCGACTCCAAGACAACCAGCGAATCGGAGCAAGCAAATTTATTTGCTGACTTCTTCGGGAGCAACTACTCCACTTCTACGACAACAAATAATCAACCGTCACCTCAGTTTGAGAACACCTCTTGTTTCCAGCTTGACCTAGATTTTGTCATGACTGAAATGACGAAGGTCAACACCAAGAAAGGTGTAGGACCCGACGGTATTCATCCTTTGATTTTGAAGGAGTGTGCTCCGACGCTTGCTAGCCCGTTGACTAAGATCTTCAATGAGTCGCTTTCGTTTGGCATTTTTCCCGACGAGTGGAAACGATCGAGTGTATCAGCCATATTCAAAAAGGGTGCCAGATCGGACATTGAAAACTACAGGTGCATAGCAAAATTACCAACGATCGCTAAATTCTTCGAGCACCTCGTCAACGTAAAATTGCTTGAAACTGTTCGTGATCGCATCTCGCCTAACCAACATAACTTTATGAAAGAACGATCTACAGCATCAAACCTAACTGAGTTTGTGTACTACGCCCAGAGTGGCCTGAACATTGGAGCTCAAGTTGATGCCCTGTACTGTACACGGACTTTACGAAAGCCTTCGATCGAGTTGATCACAGCATTTTGATTCAAAAATTGAGGTCATTCAATCTACCTCAAAATTTGCTGTCATGGCTTAAGTCGTACCTGGAAAATCGCGTTCAATTCGTCAAGCATGGAGCAAGTGAGTCGGACGATTTTACAGCGTCGTCGGGTGTCCCACAGGGGAGCCATCTGGGCCCGACACTGTTCCTGCTATTCATCAACGACATCGTTGATCAAATGCCCCCGGACATCATGATATTACTGTTTGCTGACGATATCAAAATTGCCAAAATCATCAAATCTCAGCAAGATTCGGAGATACTGCAACAAGCCATTGACAAACTTAAGCATTGGTGTGATGTGAACCTGCTGCACCTTAACCTCAAGAAATGTGCAGTGCTATCTATATACAAGAAACGTCAGCATTTCCATACAAACTACACCTATGGCGACCATGCCTTCGACAAAGTGACTGAACACAAGGACTTGGGTGTTCTAATTGACAGAAAGCTATCTTTTGCCAAACACATTGACATGGTCACTTCGAAGGCAACGTCTGCGCTTGGCTTTGTCAAACGCTTCTGCCATGATATCACCGACGTTACCACACTAAAGTCGCTGTATTTTGCATTAGTTCAATCGCACCTCGATTACTGCGCCATGGTATGGCTTCCATTCCACAAAATCCACAGCGACAAAATTGAATCCGTGCAACGCCAATTCACTATGTACGCTCGTCGAGAATACCCATCCGTGCATAACCAATACTCAATCACACCGTACGAGCAGCGATTGTCAGACTTGAACATGATTAGTCTTCGCCGTCGACGTGTCAACGCGTCACTGACTTTCTTCTACGATATCATCAACGGTAATGCTAACTGTCCAACAGTTAGTGACCAAGTCTCACTTAATGATGGGCGTTCATTGAGACACAGCGAACAATTCAAGGTTAATGACAAGCACATGAAGCTGGTGCGCGAAGCTCCAATTCCTCAAATGTGCAAAATGGCGAACATGGTGCCGGAACTGTTCACAGCTGCGACCTCAAAGAAGAATTTTGCATCATCGGTTCGCAGAATGGCGGACACCACTTTTGGATCGCTTTGCAAACTCAAATGACTACCTGGCCGCCTAGTCAATTTCTCATCCAGGTAACCTCATTTTTTGTATATGTCTCCACGAGAACACCTTGATACTGCCCACATTAATGATGAAATTTCGATTTTCATGTTGCCGTTAAACCTGATCCTGATCTCAAGCGGACAAACTCATCAATGACAACGCATATTGCCCGGGTGCCATTTGGGTTGCTGCTGATTGAAACAAACAAGAGTGGGGCTGCCCCAGGTACCAACCACCTACGTGGTATTCGACTCATCGCACACGCATCACACAGCAAAATCGATACTAAAAGACTGACGAATTGTTCCCCATACATTCTCTTATGTGTATAGAAATGATGATACTTATCTGTGATGTTTACACTTATTATTTATTGTAAATTTTGATTTTGTGCTTTGTTGTAGCCATCCATGAGTTGGCAACTTAATATTCTTATGTCTGAAATCAATTTTGAATTATTCATAATTAGCATCAAATGCTCTAGTTACGCTTCAAATCATAGTCCATGTCAACTCAATGCACTCTGCAATCAACATGGATCTGCCTTAACAGACGTAAAACTTCTCGTCAATTTATCCACCGGTATAAATTGAGCGACAACTTTTGCTGTCCTAGGGTCTCAAATTAAACGTGTAATTAAACGCTTCACATAGCCTTTGTTCCTTTGGAAACGTTTACCAAAGGTTATCATGGACCGTTTGCCATAGACTAATATCAAGCATTTCCATCTTGGTTGTATGACTGTTTTTTCGTTTTCATGTTCCTACTATTGTGAATACCGCATGATGTATGAAAAGAGCCAGGTTTTTAACGAGGCGAGAACTGATAGTTATGAAAAATTATCGCTACTAAATGTTTATTATTTTAAATACGTAACAGTCTTGCACTCTTTTCCGGCCAAACCTTAATCAAAAACCCACATTATATTCAGCCAGAGCTTGGCGGTGTTACTTAAAAATAAAAAAATTAATAAATAAATATATTTTTGAGAAAAATAACTTTGTGCCAAGACACCATCCCTGAAAAGCCTATATTTGAGGATTTTTTTTGGCCAAAAGTCAATTTTTCGAGAGTTGGACTCGAACCAAATATAAGGCTAGAAATAGGTAAAAACACCTCTCGATTTGGTCGTGTGAGTATTCAAAATGTTTGTAAGGGATCATACTAGATGTTCGAAGGCAGCAGAGGTAGAAATCGCTTGCTTTTATCTGTCAAATCGAATCCAAAATGGCTTCAGAAAACACTGACATGAAAATTTTGATTGGGGCTTGCTCCACCAATTTTTTTTCACCCACGTGGAATTCAACTCATCTCACACGGATCACACAGCAAAATCAATACTAAAAGACTGACGAATTGTTTTCCATACATTCTTTTATGTGTATTGAAAAGATGATACTTATCTGTGATGTGTTTACACTTATTCATTGTAAATTTTTATTTTGATTTTGTGCTTTGTTAATATTCCTATCTTTGAAGTCAATTTTGAATTATTTACCATTTAGCATCAAATGATCTAGCTACGTTTCAAATCATAGTCCATGTCAACTCAATGCACTCTGCAATCAACATGGATCTGCCTTTACCGACGTAAAACTTCTCGTCAATTTATCTACCGGTATAAATTGAGCGACGTATTTGCTGTCCTAGGGTCTCAAATTAAACGTGTAATTGAACGCTTCACATAGCCTTTGTTCCTTTGGAAACGTTTACCAAAGGTTATCTTGGACCGTTTGCTATAAACTAATACAGCGGACGCTCGGAATTCTTAAGTTTCGGAAATCTTAATTGTCCAGAAAACTTAAGCAGTTTTTGCTTTGTATGTAACTTCCTAAAATCTTAAGATTTGACTTAAGTTTTCTGAATAGGTTCACATTTTTTTTTTCAATTATTTTTTTGAGTTCAACTTAATAAAATCTCATTGTATGCAACGTAGATTTGAATGATTCCATAAATTTTTGATCATCAAACAAACGATTTTTAGCACAAATAAACAATTTATGCATTCATAAAAATCGTCAAATTAAAATATCGAAACATGTTGATTTCCAAAATCATTGCCCAAGATGATGTATCGGTTCACGATGCTCTTCGAAGCCATGATCTCAAAAATACTATCAATGAGACAATGATTAAAAAAAGTAGTACTTGTGGCGGCACCTAGCGAGTCCATACAACTTTCATATTTCAGTTTGTTTATTGAAAAAATGGTAGGGGAAAGTGTGGAGGGGAAGCAGTTTATTGAATGTATAGGCATAGACATTCCACTCGCCAGGAGGCAGTGTAAACTGACTTTTCGATGATATTTAATATTAAAATATGCAAACATTGTCGCACTGATACTATTTTGCTTTTAAAGTCTGCATGGGGTGTTTTGCCAGTTAGCATTATTGAAAAGTCATGGGCAAAGATTTTGAATTGGGATGATGGAGAATTCGACGAAAAGGACAACATTCCATTAGCAGAATTGGCACATCAAACTGAAACCGATGCTTACCGTGACGAAATTGAGGAAACGTTACAGTTATTATCAAAACTCACACCAAATTGTGTTTTATCCATTGATGAAATCGAAAATTGGAATGCTGATGCGTTTGATGAAACTGATGTTGATGAAACTAATAGCGAAGAAGATGACGGTGCTGTTGGAAACTCCGTTTCCGTTTCATACACCGATGCAATCAGTGCGGCAAATACAGATTTACGGGCAATAACATATTATTAACTATACTTAATAACATAATAATAACGGCGGTATATTTGGTCCAACATAACATAATAATAACGGCCAATATGTTTATTAACATATCGACATATTATCTTAATAACGACCAAAAAAATCGCAAAAAAAAGTTTCATGTAAAAAACATGTAAAAAACGTTATTAAGATAATATGTTATTATTATGTCAAATCTTTAATAACGTTATTAAGATAAAAAAAATCCCAACATAACATAATAATAAATATGTCGGGCAATAACATATTATTAACATATCGAAAATGTAAATCTGTAGCGGCAAATATGTTAATCAAATGGAGCGAGCAGAATGCGGATTTGACTGCCAAGCACATGTCGAATCTTCTTCAACTTCGATCAGATATTGTGATGAAACAAATACTGAAACCACCGAAACAAACCAAACTCACAACCTTTTTTACGCAATCAAATGAATAATATGTTTTCCGTACTTATATGAACTAACATATAAAATAAAAAATGAAATAAAAATAAAATAAATATTTCTAGAATATTTTACACACAAATTTGATTAAATTGACTGTGATGCTTCGAAAAACCATTAATAAAAGCAAAAAACATATAGCATTGTAATTTATTGGTGTTTTTCTTTAAAAAAATGTTAATTTTGAAAACCGTCCAGAAATCTTAAGAATTCGGAAAACTTAATTTGCCCAAGGACAAACTACTTAAGAATTCCGAGCGTCCGCTGTATTAGGCATTTCCATCTTGGTTGTATGACTGTCTTCGTTTTCATGTTCCTACTATTGTGATTACCGCATAATGTACGAAAAGAGCCAGGTTTTTAACGAGGCGAGAACTGAAAGTTATCGAAAGTTATTGCTAAAAACTGTTCATTATTCTAAATGTGTAACAGTCTTGCACTCTTTTCCGAAATAAAATAAAATTTCTATGGTAACCATATGATTTTTTTGCGCCAAACCTATTTTCCGAGGTATATTTTTCGAAACTGGACGGCACTTTTTATAAGCGACTAACTTTTTTTTGGATCAGTCTAATGCGCACGAAAGAAAGGAATATATAGGTAAATATGTATATGATGGTTGGGTTGGTTGGTTCGTGAAATCATAATCAAAACTTTCCATGATTTGGATGATCTAAACCAATTTTGTGAAAAAAGTTTTCGGTTCAAATTCCTATACTTTCCCTTGACAGGGTGTGTGCGGAAATGTAAAACTTCATGTTGCACTTTAAGACTAAATTATTCTGACTCAGAATTTCTGAGGATATTTTTTGTCGCAATGGTTCATTTGTTGAAATATTTGTTCATTCATCGAAACCATTTCTGAAAGTGATTGAAAAATATGCAAGATTGGACTAATAAACGAAATAAACATGTTCGGCAATAATATTTATGATGTTCAGCATGAAAAAAGTGCTATTGACATGAGTAATTTGAAATATTGTATGAGTTTACATATGCAAAAGTCATTTGAACGAATCGGACACAGTCGGAAATAACTAGCGAAAATGTAAATTGTTATGGTTCGTTTGTTTTTCAAATGTATAGTCATAGTTAAAGTTCTAATGTCCGCTACAAATAAATGACGTAAATTATAAATTCGTCGTGTAGTTTTAATTTCACGTATTAAAAGCTATTTTAAATTATTTTATTTATTCATTCCATTGAGATTTAAACTGGTTTAAATATTTTATAATTTTTTAGTTTAGCTTCAGGTCAAATCTGTTCCCAAAATATGTAATGTTACGGTGGTTTATTGAGCGTTAAAATGAACTCGAAGACAAGAAACTTGTAGCAGAAACGGTCGAAAATCAATCTTTAGAATATCATGCAGGGAACACGAATCGTTTGATTATACAATATAAATAGAATGACCATACCATAAATTATGTGTAGCATCTAAATTTCTATCAATGAAAAAATGAAAACATAATTACTTTTTTTCAGTTACAACAAAGAGATTCTCGAATGGAAAGTATAACGGAAATCAATGAGAAACTAACTCATTGTTTTCTTGCCTATTATGAGCGCAAAGTTCGTAAATACATATTAGTACGTAATCAATGCGTATTACAATCATATGATTCGTTATTTGTTAACACGTCGCACAAACAACACCGGAAAACTTTTAACTCTTATTTCGAATGATTTTTCTTTCCTAACTAACTGGAATGACGTCTTATATGTATTTATAATATTATATTATATTCCATTTGTTTACCAACGACAAATCTTCACTTTACACGACACAAGTTCGATAACAAGCGTCTCATGCGTTATCAACATCATTGTCTCGATGAGTGACCGAAAAGTGAAATACAAAAATTGTGAGCGTGTGCAACGCTTTTTCTAATCAAAAGCGTTGCGTTAATGGGTGACCACATTAGATGTTGTGATAAACCAAACAGAACAGCCGACTAAAGTGCGAACACACAAAGACTGCTAATAATGAACGAACGAACTGACGAAAGGCAAAAAAAAAACAAATAATAAAATCAAGCTGCTCTATTTGATTAAAAAAAACTTAGTTGATATATTTAATTGAATTATTTCTTTATTCAAGTTACACACATACAACTTTTTGTTACATACGGTTTGTGCTCCGCTTATAAAGTCGACACTTGCTTGGGGACAGCACAAACGCAATCGACCTTCCAAGTGAACACATCTCTAAAGTATCCGCATTCATTAGTTTGAATTCGTTCTGAAGTAATTTTGTCTGGTTTACTAATTAGCTACGTAGAAGCAATTGAAACTTTTGAGCGTTTTTGTTGAAAATTTCCGATAAGATACACAGTCAAAAACACAAAATGTTGATTGGATCCGCTGTTCGTTATTTAGCTGGCAGAAACGCTGTTCAAACTGTGTACTGGCGTACCATCAAGGACCAAAATTCGGGAGAGTTGCGCATCGTTAAACATCAGAAAATCTGCAATTTTGGAGCGAAAGAGGAAATTAAATATAAAGTTTAAACAAGATTGGAACAAAATGTTCAAAATTGTTCCAATTTTGTATATTTCCAGGATTAATCTAATATGTTATGTATTATTAATAATTTATTGAAAAACGAATTGACAAATTTATTCCGACATTGAATCACAAAAATAGTTTTCAGCAGATAATACTTGGAAATTTGATGTAAAATAAAATCATTGCGTGTTTTACACGCCCAAAACCAAACGTAATTTTTCTTTTCATGACTGTGCTTAAAACTAATTATAATGAAAAGGCGAATCAAATTCATTTCACTGCTTAAAATTATATTATTATTGTTATTATTATTATTATTCAATTTCAATTGAAATAAATAACATTTCCATTGGATGCAAAGGTTAAACATAAACAATTGAACAATGTCATCTGCAAGAATTGGCCAGTTATTATGAAACGGACAAATCAACAAAGAGTAACACAAAACCGGAAAAGCATTCTCAACGTATCGCACCTATTACCGGAAACACGGTTTGGTGACAACACTAGCAAGCAACCGTAGCTAAATGTTAAGTTCGTTGACTCAGACATGTGTTATATGACTCTCGCACCAGAGTCAGTAGTGTAGTATTAGGTAGAAAATTTCACACGCTATATTCTCACTGCTATTTCGAACAAAGAGTTTTGATTTCTGACCCATCTATGTGGATTTATTCCATTTGTTGTTACAGTTGTTTTAACAAAAACGCCCATTGGCGAATGAATACACAGAAAAAAATCATCGGCATCGCCAACATTAACGCTATACTCAATGCGACAAAAGAACGTGTCTGAAATGCAAATAACTGTCATTTATATGAATGTGAATGTGAATGTGAGCTTGATGGTAGAACTGCATGCATCTTGATTTTCAGTTTACGATTGACAGCCGAAGAGATATGTTTTCTATTTCATTAAATTTACCATTTTTGAGAGTATTTCATTTGATAACCCCTTTTAGCAAGATTGTATAGTGAGTATTCTCGATTTTACTCAAAGATGTTATCTCAAACTATTAGAGAAAAAAAAATATTATTTTCAATAAAAAAGGCTCACATAGAATTCAGAAAGAAAAATAGTTTCATCTAGTAGTCTTATCTATTATCAAAGTTGAATAAAAAAATTAAGATTTGATTAAGACCAATTTATTCTAATCGTTAAAACAGAAGAAATATATCCGAAGTTTATGTATTTATTTATTTACAACGCCAAAAACTGGATGAATGAAGTAGTTTGGCCGGAAATAATCGGTCTTGTAATTTGGAAAACTTTAGACAAAGCGAACATTTTCAGAAAATGTATCAGAAAAAACGAAACTGTACAAGTGAACTAATTTTTTATTTACAGTTGACAAATTTCCGGCCAGAACATTATATGTTTAATTCCATTTTCGGTCATTGTAGTTTTTGTTGCTCCAACTGAATCTCATCTCTATTTTGTCTATTGTTACAAAATATGTTTTGTATTTAATTGTTTTATAACCAGTGACAGAGAATTGATACATAGCCTAAATGTATTTTTTCAACGCCACTAGGTACTAGTTAGGTATATATTGGTTGTTGCAAGAAAAAAAAAACGAATCCATTTGGATTCATGAAAAAAAAAACCTGATTGTTTCTTCATGTTTGAAATTACAATATTTTTTCCCAATTTTCTTTGACAGCCTTAATAATGCAACGAATAGCAATGTTGGTGGTTTTTTTGCAAGCTGCGATAGCAATGCTGATACCCGAAGAGACAGAAATGCTTGATGGCTTTGGCTATCTGTCGTTTCCGGAGGTTCCGGAAAGTTCGTTTGAGAATGATTACTTTGAGGCACGCAGTCTAAGTGCAGGGCCTCCAGGGCCTCTGTTCAATTCAGTGCGGAACAAACGTGATATAAAATTCGATGTGAAAGAATCAAAAGATGATCAAGAGTTCAGTTATTTTCTTCCAAACAATGGTGAAAAGGAAATGTTTGGTGGAAAAAAAACACGGAGGAAAGAGCGTTCCTTTCGAAAATTCAAAAAATGGTTAAAAAAGAAGTTTCCGCAAGATGAGAGTGAAGAGTTTACAGATGAAGAGAACTTCCCTTCAATTACAAATCGAAAGAAGCGAAACACTGAAAGTGAAAAACGGGGAAAACTTGCATCACCAAGAGAAGTGGCGAACAAATCGAATCTGTATTTAGAAAGAATGCCAACAGCAATGAAATTAACTAAAACATTAGACGGATTCACAACAGCGAATCGAGATAGCCCACCAGCAGCTGCTGCATTGGTTGGTAAATTTGCACGGTCTCCATTCGATTACTCTAAAATTCAGCATGAAGAGGATTCCATGGCAATGGATACATCGTCGTTGAGTATGAATGGAAATTTCATTTCTTTCTTTACATTTCATTATATTTCATTATTTCTCATTGTTCTATGATTTTCCCCAAGGTATGAATGAAGGCATTAAATCTCGAACACCTAAAGCAAATTTTGTAACCCAACAAAAGAAATCACTATATCATGATGACACGAAAACCAGTGCAACCAAATCAGCCTCCAGAATCAGCCTCCAGAATCAGCCTCCGGATTTTTATAAGACTCCACCACTTTTGCACAACAGCAAAGACTCAACAGTTTCGTCTGACAACGAGCGATATCCAGAGAGGAGTAGCACAGCCAGACCTCCTTTATTTCCCGATCACAAAAATCGTGACTCTTATAGCAATCATTATGAAGAGTTTGTATTTTTTATTTTCACACAGAAATGATGTTTCTAAATTTGTGTTTTTCTTTCAGCCGCTATATTGGTATGTATCCTCCTCCTTCAAAAGCGCCAACAGACATGTACGATCGGATTCCGGTTGATTACAACGCACCATATGCAGACTTTTACTTGCGCAGATTTCCATATTCAGACTATAATGTCCACTACTCTGGTAATCGCTATGATAGGGACGACTTCTCATACGGCAATGATGTAGATAGCCCTTATTATATGCGCACTGACATAATGCCACCGTCATCGTCGATGTTACCACGCAAAAGAATGATATACTATGCATATTTGCCTGAAGTTGTTAGGTACGATCCATACCCATATTATCGTGCAAACGATGCGAGTATGATGTCATATCGTCGGCCGACAGAAAGAACGTTGAAATATGATTACCACACCAAAAGTGACGACAACGATGACATGATACGAAAACCACTTAGGTCTTATAACGATTTGCACATGAGAACCAGTGAATATGATTCATTCTACCAATAAACACATCACAAACGTTTTTGAATTTTCTTTCTCAACATATTGATAATAATAGATTGTAAAACAAATGCTCGAAATTCGATTTCGATGATGTTATTATTTTATTTCAATGCTGTTGTTTATAAATACAGGGGAAATGAACATAACTTTCTTTTCCATTCAGCTAATGAATCCAATAATTGTGAAATGAAAAATTTTCAACTAGAAAAGTTCATTTTATTCAACCTCACTTAATGTAATCTATTGCCCTATTTTTAGATCAACTTCAATGGGAATTAACAAAATCTTTATAATTTTTCAAAAAGAACTTCTGCAGATTTTGATAATATGATCGATAACTGTGTGTAATAATTTTGCTTCAAATAAAATTGCCTTATGTTTTGAAAAAAAAAACTTAAACAACTACAAAATCTAATGAACTCGCTCTTAATCAATGACAATGACCGAATCGTTGAGCTTTGTTTTCTTCGCGCCATCACTTGTGCCTGCTGTGCTGGTCGACGAAGTCTCTGTCACATCGCTGTTTACGTCAGTTGACTTTCGCTTTCGGACGTTGTTGCTTAGAAACTGTGTGACGAGTGTTGTTTTGAGCTTTGGCGACAGCTCCTGACCCACCGGTCCCGACATCAGAATATTTAATCGTTTTTTTGGTGCCGACGCCTGAGATGATGATTTCGCAGACGGTGCTTCGTTCGTATCTTTCTCTGTCATTTGATCTTCTGATGGACGACGATTCAACGTGATCGGTTCAAACTGCTTTTTCTTCTCGTCCAGGGTTAAGGGACGAATGAATTTGGCAATGTTGTAATTTTGTCGTTTCGACGAAGCCTGTTTGATCAGTTCGGGCGTCAGAGTCTCTGACAAAGTGCAACTGTTGGAGTCATCAGATACCTCAATGATGTCAGCAAGATCAGTTTTCTTCTCCACTTCATTGTTTTCGGTTGCTTTGCTTTCACCTTCAACTTCGTTCATTCCGACTGGACGACGTGGTGGTATTGTGTATGACCAAGTGTTTGGAAAAGTCAAATCGTTCACGTTGTATCGCTTACGAGTTTCCACCCGAACGTACCAGCACATTTTTCTATACATACAACAGTCTTCTTCAGGACATGACTGCCATGCGGCCAACTCCTTGATTTTGGCCATGATGCTTGAACTCGCATATTCACGATGCGGTTGATGGTTTTTTGCCAAAAAAGCACAGAACTCTTTCACCAAAAACTTGGAACTATTCTGGTTGCCATTGATCAATCTTATCAAATCGGGGATTTCTTTTTCACCGATTTGCAATCGTCGCACTCCGAGCGGTTTTGTATTCGTGTTCTCATCATCACTGTTCTCAGTTTGGTTGGTTGGCCGCTCTACTTTCACAGTTGGCTCGTTGAATAATAGCGCATGTTTGTTCATCAGCTCCCAAACACCGTTGGAACAGTTGTCTGGTTTTAATCCATTTGAATTTTGCCAAATCAGGCCGATCAACCGTGGTTTCAACTTTTGAGTTTTCTTCTTTCTTTCGTGTTCAAATTCATTTTGGGCGAGTTTCAGTTTGAATTTCAGATTTTCTGGGTCATTGAAGTCTGGTTCATCCTCATTTTGAAGCTCTTCATCACTCAGATGACCATGCGGAACAAAAAATTCTGAAGATAGAGATAAAGTTGAAAAAAAAAACTGATTTGTACTACTTGAAATATCTGAAAATTTTGGGATCTATAAAAAAATTCATATTTTCAAATAGTCAACGTGGATCTACTTTAACAGACGTAAAACTTTTCGTTAATTTATCTGACTTCATTTTATTTTGTTTAACCCTCGTACGGACACCTATTTTAAAATCTTCGAACGGACCCCTTGGGTCTGGCTGGACCCGTATACATTTTCATGTATTTGTATGGAAATAATGTATGCATACCATCTCATTCTTCGCGAAACTGATAAAAGATAAGTGATATCTCTCTTCAGCAAAGTTGTGGACCAGGCCAAGAGCTACAATTTTTTCGAAGATTTCATTTCCTTATCTCTTATCAGTCCCGCGAAAATTGATAAGAAAAAACTGAAAATTTCCTTGGTTTTTTGCGTATTTGATAAAAGATAACGAATTAGTATCTTGGGCAAAGTTGTAGTACTCAACCTGCTCATCAACTTTGCTTATGACAGCTATCACTTATCTTTTATCAATTACGCAAAAAATGATAATCAAAATCCCTGTCAGAAACATTATCCTGTTATCAGTTTTATGCGGTTTTTCGCATAACTGATAAGAGATAAGTGATAATTGTCAACAGCAAAATTGAAGAGCAGGTTGAGTACTACAACTTTGCTCAAGACACTAATTCGTTATCTCCTATCAAATACGCGAAAAACCGCGGAAATATCTAGTTTTTTCTTATCAATTTTCGCGGGACTGTTAAAGAGATAAGGAGATGACTTTTTCAAAAAAAAACTGTAGCTCTTGACCTGATCCACAACTTTGCTGAAGAGATATATCACTTATCTTTTATCAGTTTCGCGAAAAATGAGATGGTATGCATACCTTATTTCCATACAAATGCATGAAAATGTATACGGGTCCAGCCAGACCCAAAGGGGTCCATTCGAAGGTGTAGTTTTTGTATATCCTTATATCATCCTTTTTAAGGACTTTTTGTAATATTTGTTTTGCTAGATCAATAGTCAATGAAATTTCAGGCAGATAACTTAAAACTCAAGTCTTTAGCTAAATCAGAAATATGTTAAATTGACGATCAAAAATGAAAAAGGTCTGGCTGGACCCAAGGGTCCTTCCGAGGGTTAATTTAATTAATCTACTTTCTATAGCCAGATCTTGATGGTGAAAAAATGAACAAAAAATAAATGAAAACAATATGTTTATCGCTTCATTTAATCATTCGCTTTTCTGCTTACCATTGTCAATCTCATATTCGTCCTCAGACTCAACCTCTTTTTCATCATCGGAACCGTGCAATGATTCACCAGGCTCTTCCTCTTCCCATTCGTCATCCGAGTCCACTTCGTAGTCCAATCGCTAAACATGCATAATTTGAAAAATTTATGAATATTTTTTCGCCAATAGAAGACCATAAATAGCCATTTTACTCCCTACCGAATCCAATCCGAAGGGCTTTCGTGCTCGAACAGTTGCGCTTTTCTTGCGCCAAGTGCCATAATATGGGGGGCGACGGTTTTCTGCAAACTTAAAGAACTTGGCTCGATATAGTTTCTTCGGTTCTTCTTTGATGAGTTGAACGCCTTGTCCATCCTCTTCTACAAATGAGATAATATAATATTTGAGAGAGAACAGCAACATTTTCATACGGAAATTACCGATAATGAATAAATCATCAGCATTGCTACATTTATCATCTTCATCGTCTTGCCAGGTACGCGCGGTTTTTTTCGCAACAAATGCATCACTCTTTATTTGTGCAAGGTATAGATTAACTGATGAATTGTTAGATGTCAGTGATTGCTCCAATGTTGAGCGTTCGGTACCATTCAAGGTTCTACGAGTCACAGGCGCCATTTTCATATCTTCTTTCACTTGGAACGACATAAACATTTGTGACACTTGATAGAGGTCCATTTTCTCGTCATTTTCATTCGATTCACATTTGTTTTCGACTTTTTTTGGTACAAAAAACTTTACAAATGCCTCAGCAGTTTTTCTATGTTTATTTTGTTCAGCCTCGATCTTTTGTCGTTTTTCGTCCTCTCTCTTCTTGCGTTCCTCCTCTTTTTCACGTTCTGAAATCGAAAATTGAATGAAACGTTACATCAATCGAAATAAACACAAATACAACTAACCTTTGTCTTCGCGCTCTTTTTTCTTTTGAAGCTCTCGTTCCTCTTTTTCGCGTTTCCGTTGCTCTTCTAAATGATAATTTTATAGAATATTTTGATTGAATTTTTTTAATCAAACGTTTTTTTTAACGAGATAAGAATTCCTTCTCGTACTCTTTTTTTCCAAGCCAATCAAATTTATCTACTTTTATAGCCAGATCTTGGCGGTGAATCAACAAATTGAATAAATTCACTTCATAATAATGAACATGAAAATAGTCTATACATACGCTCAATTTTCCGTTGATGTTCTTTCTGCTCTTTTTCTCGTTGTTTCTCCAATTTTTCTTCCAGCAGTTTTTGCTCACGCATTTCCTTCTCTTTTTTGCGTTGCTCATCTGTTTATATTATAATTTATGATATTTTCTTCTCGTTAGGAAAAATATTATATGGATTTTTTTTTGGTAAAGAACAGATTATGGAAAATATTTGAAACCTTCATACGTATAAGTTTAATAATATTGAAGTTATCTACTAATTTTAATGTTAAAAAGAATATTTCATTTCAGTTTGAGTCATAAGTAAAATGTATACCCTTCTCTTCGCGCTCTCGTTTTTTCTGTAATTCCCGCTCTTCTTTTTCACGTTGACGTTGTTCTTTCTCCTCCTGTAACTTGCGTTCCCGTTCAACTTTAGCTTGCTCTTTCTCTTGCTTCTTCTTTTCGGATTCGTGTCGTCGTTGCAGTTGTCTTGGTGTCATTTTGGCCGGTGTTAAGCAGCGATCGGATGTATTGGACGTGATTGAATCATTTAGAAGGCTTTTGTCTCCAAAATTGTTCGAATCTTCGTTGTCGGATAATTCATCTACATCTTGCACCAACGATGTAGTTGTGGATGCACTATTTGCACCTGCATCGACATTTGCATCTACATCTGTATCTTCGATTGTATCAACATCCATGATAGTATCTTGTAGATTGTCTTCTTCCATTGGAATCTCATTTTTTGTCGGGTCACTTGGTTCAGAAGTCTTGTGTTTCTTGGTTTTCTTTGTTTTTTTGCTCATTGGGAGTTTGATTGTAAAGCTCGAATCATTTCTTTTCGATTTACGTGGCTCCGGTCGTTCTTCATCAAATTCCAGTGAATGCTTCGCTTTGGGTGCACAATTTGCATTTTCGACTTTTTCAACTGCCTCCTTGCAATTCTCTTTGCTCTCAGAATTTCGGCTAAGCATCGTCTTTGTACCATTGCCCGTCTCGCTGTCAGCCGACAAATCACTTTCCATAGCCTCAGTAGTTTCAAGAACAACAACGCTATCGTTACTATCCAATTCACGTCGATTTATTTTGGCTGCACGGAACCCATCGTCTTTGGCTGCGGACGTACTTTGCTTACGTTTTCGATTGTCCGTAACGGGTGTTAATGTGTTTGCGGTAGCCAAAGTAGTATCCGATGTTTCATTTGCAGGAGGCTCACTACCACCCAATGTTTTGAATGGAAGACGTGCTTGTACCAATTTTTTACCGCTAGCTGGTGTTTTTGATCCCGTTGACGGAGGCATTTCATTTAACTTCGGCGACGACTTCATCGTGATTTTTTCCAGTAATCGGAAAAAAATAGATTGGAATCAATATAGCTCAAAACAAATTCGAATGAACACGATTTCGCTTTGGACAGCACAAAGAGACTCGGTAATTGTTTTCACTAAATTTGTTGTTATTTCCTCTGCTGTTTCTGCCAAATGCTTAGCGGTTTCAGTCAAACTCTATTGTGAAATCATTTTCAAACAAGGTGAATGATATAAATGTTTTATACATAAACCGATTAATGTTCTTTGTTTAATTCAACCGTTGTGCTTACACAATGAATTAGAACGAATTATTTTAATAACTTGACTACACTATTAATACGAAAATAGAAAGAATCGTCGATCAACTGTAATGCAAACACACATAATTCGATAGATCATTTGACATGACTGCGTTTAACGAAAATTTGAGCGCCAAAGTCGTTGTCTCATCCAGTCTGAAGTTGGAGCGAAACCTATTTGAATGATTGAATGCGAACGAAAGTATTTTCGTTAAGTTTTCAGATTTAAGATTTAAGGCCGGTTTACAACATCAAGGAAATACAATTTAATCTAGGATTCTTTTCAATTGCTTGAAATGATTATTATATCTGGACCAAAAATTTTAGACATCACCGTTAAATGGAAAAGACTTCGAATTGATCACTTGATACTTTTTATTAGCACACAAAAATAGGTTTAAATCTAGTTTCAAAAAATATATCGACAATTCATAGTTTAATTTCGATTGTTTTTAAGAAAAAATCAAGAAGAATTAAAAACCTGACCTCTTAATGTATATAAGCGACCGTGCAATTGCATTCAAATGAAATGGGACGACTGCACACAGGCACGGAATAATAAGGAAATTCCAATATACCAAATCGTGTATAGCATGATGTAAAGGTTAAAAATGGTCCAAAGACTCAAACGGAAACTGAGCCGGAGCTCAAACAGGAACTGAGCCGGAGCTCAAAACAGAACTGAACCGGATAATAACAAAACGCGAATGTTTAATTTACCATTCGATTTGTGGCCAAAAATTGAACAAAATTGATGTTCAGTGTTGTGCCAAGAGATGGATGTTGGCTGACAAGTAGTCACAACTCATGTCCAAGTGAATTATTATATTTAGTCATTACTGAAAAACCAATTTTTCTGAATCAATTTGTGCACATTTTTATTGAAATAATTAAAATCAACGAGTTTATCGATAGGTAAAGTCAAAATCATAGTTAGATTTCCTAGGCGTGTGTGTAGGATATGGGAGAGTTTTTTCAGATTTTCCACGTGTCTTTTTCTTGCGAAAATTTTATACAACAGATCCATTGAAAAAGTTCTCTGCGTATCAATTTTGTACCCAGATCTCTTTATCATTAAACAACTAACTCATCAAATGATTCAGAACTTTCAATAAAACCTTCATTCTTTCCGATGGGCTCAACGTTATTTGCATTATTACTGCTGCTGCTAGAGCTGGCTTTAGATGGTCTAAGATGTCGGCGCATATGCTGCGTTAGCCCACTAGATTTAATAAAACCTTTTTGACACACTTTACAACGGTGCGGCCGTTCACCTTGAAAATTAAAAAAAAACTTTACGGTAATATTTTAGAGGTTACATGATTTTTAATCACCAACATACCGGAATGTATTCGTTTGTGAGCTGCTAAATCTCCCTGCTGTGCAAATGATTTTTCACATACCTCGCATCCAAATGGTTTCTCGCCAGAATGCGTTCTTTGATGTATTTGTAGGAGAAAAACTCTCGAAAAACTGCGACCACAGGTAATGCACTGATGCCTTTAAAAAATTTCATAAGGTTTTCAGACGTTGGCTTAGGAATGTTATACTATCGGTAAGTGAACCTACGGTTTTTCGCCTGTATGTATTCTGGATGATGATGAATTCAAAAGAAGAGAGTTGCATATTATCTTTCAACAATTTGAATGTAATATTTATAAAGATTTTACCTCATGTGCACCTTTAAATTGCTGCTTTCAACAAATCCACGGTTACAAACCTCACATTTGTATGGTTTTACTCCACTATGCCGTCTAACATGTAAGTCTAATGCACCTTGTGTCTTGAATGCTTTCGTACAAGTATCAATTATGCAAGTATATGGGCGTTCTCCGGTGTGAATCTACATTTTTAAAGAAATTTATTATTGAATTTTCTGCCAAAAAATCATAGTTAATTTTGGATGGCGTTAGCCTTACGCGAGTATGTAACACTTACGCGAGTATGTGTGGCTAATAGAGATAGCGAAGGAAAGGTGCGATAACAATACCGACATCCGTGATTTTTGTTATTCCTATTTATGTTTTGCATGTCTGCCGAATTTTTATTATAAATATCCCCATGTAGTCGTGGGTCATTTTTTGTTGTGCACTCATCTATGCATTCAACGTTATCAATCATCATAGAATCTTGTTCACTGGAAATTAATAATTTTTTTACCGGTATATTCAAACACGAAATGAAAATGATCCGAAATACTTGTCGTGTTCATTGTGCGTCTCTAAATGCCTTTTAAAATTATTCATTTGAGCAAATCCGGCCCCACATAGTTTACAGTGATGTTTAATGGTTGACTTCAAGTTGCTTCCAACCTCCACACTTTGCTTATTTTTGTGTTTAGTCGGTGTAAATTTCTTTTTCATTGACTGAAACAAAGGAAAATATTTTGCACATTCTTCGTGGTATATATTTAATATGTCGTAGTATGAACCTCATAATTGCAGCTGTTCGCATTATCTTCTTCCTTGTTCTGAGTAGAATCCTGTGTTTCATCGACGATATCCATGTCGTAGATAACATATTCGACATTTTCCTCGGCATATTCAACGATGTTTTCGTAGAATGTTTCACGTTCTTCGCTCATTTTGGTGATTTGACTCCTTATTTGATCCAGTGCATTTGCTGACATTTCACATTTTTCACGAAATTTTGCGACCATTACAAGTTCTGTAGTACATAGTTCACAGAGTCTTCTTTGTGACCTATCATCTGCACTGAACAACATTTCGGCATTAAACAAGCACTCGAACAACAATTGATCAATTGTCTTGTTGAAATTTTCCACAATATTTGATGCATCCACCATTTCATTCTCCACCGATAAACAAACACGACAACAATTCTTTAGAAAATCACTTAGTTTTTCAATTTCCATTTCTGTTTCAAATCGATTTTCACCGTACATTGGGTCAAATTTATTGGGTTTGTGACTTTTCGGCAAGCGTAACTAAACTTATATTATTGTATACATATACTTTTCTTCATATTGACAGATGACAAGTATGTCAAACTCTTTGTTTATTACATTATAACGTTATTTGTGGAACAACCAGTGCCGAGCCGATTTAGTAGTATGTCAATTCCTGATTTGTATGTTCAGCCAGCATATAATAAATGGAGAATAGAGGAGATAATATAAAGTCGATGATTAAAAGCAATTTAAAATCGACTTTTTCCCAGAATTTATCTGTATACAAATATTACCATCGAGAAGATCTTTGAAAATCAGATAAGTGTGGGCAGTTTCTTTATTTGTTTCCAATTCATACGTATCGTGTTATCATCAGAACATATAAATTACACAAAATTTGTTTGAAAAATATCAATTCGTAGTGGACTAGTATGTAGCCAAGACGACCCGGACCGAAACAACAAATCATTTGACATTCGAGTTACGTTAAGTTTGACGTTTGACCGCAACACAAAATATTCTATGTGGCATATATGTACGAATTGAAACCAGTCGGATGTTGAAACTAACGACAACTTCTGATGCAGTGAATTGAATGAAAATATTATTACTCGAAAAAAAAACGCGTAATTGAATTAAGCTTATCGGGCTAAAGTGTTGAATTAAAGTGTAAATTTATTAGCTCGAATAAACTACAAAACAAAATTTCATAAAAGAGATTTGAAGATATGGCACCACGTAGATCGCATGAAGGTTTACTGGCGCGAGTAAATTTTCCATTATACTCGGTTGAAATGCTTACAAGCCGTCATGTTTTGGTTGCTGGTGGTGGAGGATCGAGTAAAACGGGCGTTGCCAATGGTTTTGTAAGTCTTCTCATATAATGGTATTTGTTTATATTTCAATATTTGACAAACTCCACATTACCCATTTCGTTTTCATTCCCTAGGAAATTTACGAAATTTACCATAATGGACAACACTTTGTTGCTGAAGAAATTATACGGCATGAAACCGGGGCCAATGTAGTTATGAACTGTGCGGTGCGAAGCTCGGGAAATCATTCGTACTTGTTAGCTGGTCAAGAAAGTCATTGTCAATTGTATCATGTCAATGTTAAAATTGATAGTAATGAAAATGCTTTCGAAAATGGTCGTATTGAAACGCTCAAACCATTATTGGGGCGAAAAGGATCTTCTGTTACATTCGACGAACAGAATTTACGTAAGAGAAAAGCTTCGCACGATGTAGCAAATCATCGAAGATTTTCAACAACATCAAAAAATGGGACTGCTGATGGTGGTTATCAGAATGAGACGCGTTGTCTACGCTTCGAAATTAAAGCCGGCGACTTGACGCAAACGGATTTTTCAAGCGACGGGCCCTTTCAACGAGTGGTTCGCATTAGTTTAAATTGTAAATATATGGCAACGGGTGGCACCGATACGCATATCCGAATTTGGAAATTTCCAAACATGGTGCAAATATTTGATATTGAAGCACACTCAAAGGAGATTGACGATTTGGATTTCAGCCCCAACAGCAAACAATTGGTTTCAATTGCCAAAGATGGTCTGGCATTTGTTTGGAACGTTGAAACCGGAAAAGAATGCAGCAAATTGAATTGGACTCCACCCAACAATACAAGATATTTATTCAAAAGATGTAGATTTGGTGTCTTTGAAGGGAAATCGAACCAACATCGTTTATTTACGATTGCCAATCCTCTGGGAAAAGTTGGGAAACAGGTGAGATCCTTGTGTGATATGCGGATAATTGAATGTTCTATAAAAACACTACTATAAATCATCTGGATTTTGCACTTAGGTGGGCTATTTGCAGGAATGGAGCCCAGATAATGGTGCTCTTATCAATTCGACAGTGATCGATGAGAGCCTTGCTTCACTGGCAGTGCGGGATGATGGTCGATTCGTTGCAACTGGCACTATGTTCACGGGTTCAGTCTCAATATACATATCATTTAGTTTGCAACGTGTTCTTTACATTCCCAATGCTCACTCTATGTTTGTCACTGGATTGGAATTTTTGCCACAGAAGGATATTGATGGTCCAGCTATAACGAGTAATACCGAGGCAGCCGTTCTTTCGATCTCAGTTGACAACAAAATTTGCATTCACAGTCTATCCTATAGACGTAAGTTTCTTGAATTCAGAACCACATTCAATAATAATTATATATTCATACATATCAATGTATCTTCCACAGACAAAATTCCGGCATGGTTAGCAATACTAATAATCATTGGTGCATTATTTCTCACATTTTCACTGTGTTCATATGTTGGATTGTGAAAAGCAATTATTCTGCATTTCTATTAAATTATTAACTGAGTTGAAACTTGCTGAATTTCTTAACAGTGCACTCTCTCACAACAAAATGAATGGAATGAATATATTGAGTCTTATTTGTATATGTAAAGATTTTTTTTTTATTAATATATTGTTATTGTTCAAAAGGGACACTCGACATTTTAAATAAACAATTTAGCCGGATTTCTGTGTTAGACCTTCAATTTTTTCATCTTCACCTCCAACAGCTGCAATGAACTTCCGTCTGCCATCTAGATACCTGATGAAAACAATGCCATTTCTTATTATTTTGTTTCATTCAACCATGTTTATGCATATCGACGATTCAGTACCACATAGCTTCGTTGTATGTTTTTGGAATAATTTGATTTACAGGCACATCGCACGAATAAGTGTAGTAGAAGACATTTGATGTAGTGTGTTCGCCGGAAATGGCATCATAAGTCTCGTTAATCACCACAATGACCATATAATTAACTTCGGTGTACACCAAATGAGCGTGCATTTTCAATAGAGATGAAACTGCAATGAATTCGATTGATTAAGTTTTTTCGGTCTGAATTTTCAGACTTTGTGTTATTATACTACCTGGTACCGGCCGTGAGAAAGTGATATCGTTTATGCATCTCAGGCGGCACCGGCCCTCATTCAATGTATACACCAGACCCCATGAGAGTTCCAAAGCCTTTTGAAAAAGATGTAAAATCATTTAATTCCGTATATCAAATAAAAAACCATCTCCACTCCACGAACACCATCTTAATTTCGACCATGCAATCAACTACAAGTAAATATCAAATTGTTTACCTGCCGCATTAAATAGCCACCGAAAACTGCATATATTTTTTTTAAAAGCAAACATAAAAATAGAGAAATACTCTTGCGTTGAATTTCTTTTCAATTTTTGTTCTTAATAAAACGTAAGCCATTACCTGAATTGTGAGCATTCCTACAATGATTATCATCATACGAACAATGTTAATGTTAATGTTATCGTAACAGAAGTAAAACAACAACTAACCTGTCTTCCGGGTGAGAGTAGATGACATTCGAGAGTTGCGCATCTTCCATCCAAATGGCGCCTGATGGAATTTTACGAACGTTGAATGTCTTATTCTTATTATTTAAGTCCATGGTTTTCATGAAAATGTTATGAATGAGTTTTTGTTCAAATGCACTTGGCTCTTGTCCATGGAAAATGGATTCTTTCTGTAATTGAATTCGTTTTCGTTTGCGATCTAAAAATAAACAATGGCAAAGACTTAGTTGATGTTCAGTTGAGAGTGGTCGGGAATAAAAATGACTTAAGTTGAACCACTTATGGATAAGCGTAACACAATATTCTTGTTTTTTTTTTAAAGTGCAACATAAATTCTGTTCGCTTGAAAGTGAATCGTAAAATATCTGTTGACTATATAAATCGTGTTTCACTTTAATTGAAGCAAAAATGTTCGATACACTTTCAAGTCCATTGGTATGATGATTAATTTTAATGGTGGTTTTGGTTGTGATTTGGCTTCGGAGTGAAAATTAAGTGATAAGGAGCGCGAATTTCGATGTGCCGATAACACCAATGGATTGGGCAGACACAATACTATATTGGAATCGAAAAAAAAATTTAAACTTTTTTTTTCGATTTTTGTCTGTGTTGCGACCGTCTACATGGGAAGTTTGTATGAAAACCTCGGAGCGCGGTTTGGCGCGGCTGCAATAACATTAGTTTATATGGTAAAATCCACACATGGCCAAATTTTGGATTTCACGACCACTCAGTTGAATATTGTATACGTATTTATGTAATCGACTCACTTTCACCACCAGTGAAAATTTTTTTTTCTCCGTCATTTTCAGGATTTAGAGGATTCACAATTGCGGCTGCACTGTTAGTTGCATTACGACAGGCCATCAAGAAAAGTGCTCTAGTTAGCTTTCGCCATCGTCCTTGAAATTTTTGTTCAAGCCATACAACAACTTCAACGGACGAGCGTCCCACCCAGCTTACATGTCCCGAAAGACGAATATCGGAATCATTTTTTGGAATATGATCAGTGAAATTTATAGAATCAACAAAAAGAGTAACAAAAGTGTACGGTAGTGGGATCGAGGGATCTAAATTTGGCAGCTTCACGTGCTGATGTAATACCCAAACGGCAAACAAATCCATATCCTCCATCAGACGTCCCAAACGAACACTTCCCATGAAGGTAACCTGGTATGGTGGAAAAAAAACAACATGAATTTATCCAACAAAATCGACACAAAATACATGAAAGGAAGAGAGTGAAAAAAAATTATGCACATATTTATCACGCAGTGCTAGATCCTGCGAAAGTGGTAGCAAAGCCGATGTAAAAGAGTCCTTCATTGACCTTGCTGGCAAGTCATCAACAGACTTTGGTTCGTATTGAGCAAGATATTCACCTAATAAACGGCGATGAATAAGGAAATAAAGAATAAAAACATCAGTGTGTACACTGTACAATTTACAAAACAAGGGGGAGTTCACATAAAATATACCAACTTTCATTAGGTAAATAATGTAATACTTACGACTTTTTGGCAAAGCTGACCAATTTTCCTGTATGCCAAGTTTTTTCACTATTTCTGTTTTCACTGTCATTCAATAAAATTACCGTATTATTATGAATGCAATTTGTATATTTCAGACTGAAACTAACCATCGTTCATTGTCCCTGCAAAGGCTACATTTTCTTTGTTAATCTGGCTGCTAGAGTATCGATTCTGAGACCTGTAAGTGATCAAACACATTTCGTTCTGAACAATGCTACGTTGTACACACTTGTAGTTTAAGGTCAACAATAATAAGAAAGATTGTTGACTAAACTAAAAAAAAAAAACGAATACTTACAAGCTTCCGGAATTTCGAAAAGTATTTCGTAGCACGAGCGATTGAAACGGACGCTTGACTAGATGTACAAACATTGTCAATGAAAATAAATTTCCTATAAATAGGTTGACACAATTTCAATTGAAATTTCTAGTAAAATTGTTCGATTACTCAAATCGCTCTTGATTTTTAATTTTTTTCTATAAAAACTGCAAACAACGCTCTAATTCTTTTGCAGCTCAAACGTTCACTGACGATTAAATCAGATTGAATCAGGTTTTTCTTCATCATTGCCATCAAACCATGTATGTGTTCAATGAGCATTAGAATTAGAAACACACAGCTGTCACACTGTAACTGTCAACAGTTAAACCTTAAACGGATATCGAGTAGATGAGAAAACATTGAGCATTTGTTATTAGTCTTTACCATGTCATTTTTATTTTGTGTTTGAGAAAAATAAAATAAAAAATCGAACTACTACAATTCAATCGATTCACCCTCTAATAATTGAAAAGGGTGTAGTCTAAAAGTGAGAAACATTTTTGTTACTATTTTTGTGTTAATTTCAACATCACTTTCCTTTAATAACAATATAATTCAAATTTTCACTAAAAGCGGTGTTCAACTACCACGCAAATGATTTGGATTAGCTCCTCCGAATTTTGGCTGGTTGACGGCAATTCGGGCATGAATGACTATGTCTTAGACTTTCATCAATGCAACGCCGATGAAAACGATGGCAACATTCTAAAAATACATCGTCGTCATCGAAACGATCTAAACAAATTGAACAGATGTCAGATTCAAATTGATGTTGCATGAATTCTAGTGGATCTCTTCTCGGACTTTCCTCGTATGTCCATCGATTGTCTTGGTTTCTTGTATTTTGGTAAAAGAACAAAGCAAAGATAGCACCACCTAGAACAACACCGAATGTGATTGCTAAAGCAGCAGGATGCACCATTTCCGAATTTTTCTTCACAGTGAATGACTAAAATGAATTTTATTTATATATGTAGCAATTTGTATGACGCAAAAAACAATTTCAGAGTGAACTTACCCCAGAGCAAATGAAAATATCAAAATGATTGGTGACAAAAAATAATCTCTATAGAAGAAACAAATCAGTTGCCACTTTAAGCCTAGCATCAGTCGACAATTCCTAAATTTTTTCTTTCTTTTATTGTTTTGACAGTTAGCCAAACATCCAGTAGATCTTGTTTGTTTGCCGTAGTATCGCTATTTCTGTTGACACTGTATGTTATGTGCGATGATATATATTTGTGTGCGTGCGATGATGTCCATGCCCACTGAACTAGTTTTTTTCTTCTTCAGATTAACGTCAATTGAATTTCGATTGTTGCATCCGCTTCGTGAAAGTATTTTAATCAGAGTAAACATATTTGTTGGATATTTTCGAAGAAAGAGAAAATTCAATTATTTTCCTATTGTGAAAATAAATTTCAATCCGGTGGATCACTTAAAATCATTCAGGTCCAGGTTCAGTTTGAAAAACCGCGAAAATTGTTTGTCAAAACAGGACCAGTTCCAGTTCAGTTCTGCGCGTTCTGTTTTAAAATATACATACTCCATTTGAATCACTTCATTTTCATTTCACAATCTTCTGAAACATTTATTGTGAATCTTTAATCGGGACATTTTGTAGTTTTTTTCCCCTTTTTTATGACCATATTAAGTGTGTTATTTTTTTTGAGTACCATATTTCTTGAGTGTGGTTTTAAGTAGAGAGAAAAGCGAAAAAAAAAATTATCCAAAAATGTCTGAAGAACTCCCATATAAATGTGAATACGCAAAAAGCGGTCGTGCCGGGTGTAAAGGATGCAAAACGAACATAGCTCAAGGGACATTGCGCATCGCCGTTATGGTTCAGGTAATATATTTAGAATATCGGAAACAGATGTATATGAAATTGGAAATGGTGTGCACCATTTATTACATTATAAAAAACGGTCCCAAGTGATTCCTGTTGCTAAACGCTGATTTCTTTGTTGTTTTTTTTTCTTTCGTATGTTCCATTTATGAATAATTTCTTTGATTATGGCCATACACATGATTTGATATTTTCAACTCTGAAATTGTTTTATTTAAAAAAAACGCATTCTATTGTTCACATTTAGTCGGCATTTCATGATGGAAAACAACCCAACTGGTTTCATCAGGCATGTTTTTTCAAGAAACATCGACCGGCTACTGAAGCACTTATCGATGGATTTCCCAAGCTTCGTGTTGAAGATCAAAAGGAAATTCGCGGAAATCTGGGTATAAATCTGGGCTTTTATGTGTCTGTAAAAATTGGTAAAAACATTTGATATTGCCTTTCATATTAGGTGGTGGTGTCACTGCTGTCATTCCTCAACCGAAGAAAGAAAAAGGAAAAAAAAGGTCAGTGGACCCGGGAACATCAAAAGGAATGGCGATGCTGATCAATGACTTTGGGATTGAGTATGCAAAATCTGGGCGGGCGTCGTGCGCCGGTTGTCATCAAAAAATTCCAAAAGATGAAGTGCGCATCAAGAAAGTTGCACATGATACGGTAACATTTTAGTTTATAAGTCATAAGTTTTTAGATACCATAAAGACCCGTATTTTCCTCATTCATTGGGTATTTTCGATTTAATATAGTATGCAAAAATAAAACAGATTAATACCAGAGGTGTCTGAGCGCACGCTAAGTAGCGTATGCCGCAACTCAACTGAGAGTCGTTTTTCGCTGCGTGCCATTACACGCATTTGGGGATTTTTCCCTAAATCACTTTTCAGACATTTATCTTTGACAAAATTAGACAGAATATTGGCCAAAAATACAAAGTGGAACGACGAAAAAAGCAAAAAAAAAACACAAGTGCTCTGATGCACTCTTGTAAACCATGCTCGTTTTCGGTCATGTTACAGACACTAAGCATGTTTGACGCACGCAAACTCAGTTGTGGCGCGTCGGTTGCTCGGTACGCTTCAGTCATCTTTGGATAATATTCAATTAATTGAATTCCAACAAATAGACTAAAGCCAATCAGTTGACTTTCAAAATCCTAAAGCCATATTTAAATTGAAACATATATTTCACATCATAAAGGAAATCGGGCTAAAATTTGGCGGCCAGGCCTTGTGGCATCACGTGGAGTGTTTTGCTCAGCTGCGAACTGCACTCGGTTGGTTTGAGTCGGCCGAAATACTTCCAGGCTTCAAAAGTTTATCGAAAGATGACAAAGCTAATGCCAAGAAGCACATTCCGTAAGTTAAGAGTATTCTTCTTTTTTCGGGAGCTATAGCCCTGTATACATGTGTGTTTTCATTAGAGCAATCAAGCAAGATGTTGATGAGCCGTCATTGAAGAAACAAAAGGTGGACGAAGTTGATAGTGCTCTTGAGGCAAAGATCGAGCAACAAAACAAAGAGTACTACAAACTCCGTGACAAACTGGAAAGTCAAACGAAAAAGCCAGTGTATATTGCCATTCTTGAAGCCAATCGGCAAGCTATTCCTGAAGGCAATTCGGAAGTGAGTGAGACTATACCAACCAAAGAAAGTGTTATCTGCATGTTGTAATTTTTGTTTTATATCGTTATTAGGTGTTGGATCATGTGACAGATGTGATTTACTTTGGAGCAATAAAACCGTGCACCAATTGTAAGAATGGAAATTTCATCTTTGGAAACACGTCGTATGTATGCAATGGTAATTTGTCCGAATGGGCAAAATGTGACAACGTCGTCAAAGAGCCGGAACGAACACAGGTCAAGATACCGCAGTACATCAAGGAAGAACACTCATTTTTGGGAAAACAGTTCAAAGTCAAAGCGCGTGCGGTACGAAATGTGCCAGTTGCTGTACAGGCAAAGCTTAAAGTTAAAAAAGAAGAAATCGATGATATTGATGCGTGAGTATTTTCATTATATTCTCCATTAGACATAAGAATCTAATACAGTAGCGAAAAAACTTGTATTCCAGACCGCGTGTACAACGTGAGAAGCCCCCGTTGTATAACATGGAATTTGTCATTGTTGGAAAGATGGAAAAATCGAAAGAGGACATTAAGAAAATGATCCAGAAGATGGGAGGAAAAGTTGGAAGCAAAATTCACGAAAAAACTGTTGCGGTTGTTATTTATTATTTTACATTTGCCATTTACAATTATTTTTATTTATTTATATAATTCATTCATTTGTATCATATAAATAATAGGTTATTTCGACTGCAGAAGAGGTGGATCGTATGGGTCATCGTATAAAGGAGGCAAAAGAATTCGGTATCCAAGTTGTACCCGTGCATTTCTTGGATGATGCAAAAACTGGAAACGCCGTTTCTTTGATCATATCGCAAAGTTTGTGTGACTGGGGCACTGATGTAATTTTTATCTATAATAATTTATCTTTTTTTAAATTTCAATAAAAAAAAAGCATTGCTTTATATAAATCTGTATTTCAGCCGCATGCACGCATTCCGCAAGATGAGCTCAAATCGAAATCGAAGAGCATCTACACAAAATCCGTTCCAAAATCGCAAAAATTAAAATTGAAAAGTAAGTTTGTGGCAGAAGATTGGTTACCTGTGGTGCAAAATCATCATTTGTTTACCTTATGTTTTCAGACGGAACCGCTGTAGATCCGGATTCCAAACTTGAAGATATCGCTCATGTTTATTGTGAAGGAAAGACCAAATATTTTGCCATTCTGTGCAATGTTGATATTGCAAAAGACAAAAATTCATACTACAAGATACAATTGCTCGAGTCAGATCGTGACCATCGATATTGGGTTTTCCGTTCTTGGGGCCGCATTTCAACCACAATCGGCTCAACCAAATTAGAAACATATGGAAGTTTGGAACAGGCACGAGAAGCATTCGAACAGATTTATGAAGAACGCACCGGAAATTTCTTCGGTGAAAAGAAGTTTGTCAAATACCCGGGCAAATACTATAAGATGGACATCGATTATGGTGAAGAGGAAGAGGTACGCAAATTGACTGAAAGCAAAATCAAATCAACGTTGGCTACACCAGTTCAAGATCTTATTAAGCTATTATTTGATGTGAATATGATGAAACAAATGATGTTGGAGTTTGATCTCGATATGGAGAAAATGCCGCTGGGCAAGCTTAGCTCGAAACAGATCAAAGCTGCAATGAACGTGTTACAGGAGATAGCGGAGCTAATCCAGAAGGACGCATCATCGGGAAAATTTGTCGAGGCATCGAACCGTTTTTACACGATGATTCCACATGACTTTGGAATAAGACGACCGCCAATCTTAGACTCAATCGAAATGGTATCGAAAAAGGCCGAAATGCTGGAGAGCCTGCTGGAAATGGAATTGGCTTATGGGCTTTTGAACGAGGAAACGGATGCGCAGAAGAATCCACTCGATGCGCACTACGAACAATTGAAAACCGACATTGTGCCAATCAATAAAACAAGTGATGAATACGAGCTGCTTTGTCGCTATGTGAAGAATACTCACGCCCCAACCCACACAAACTATAGTTTAGAAGTTGAAGAAATATTCAAAGTGGTTCGAAAGGGTGAGGAACGCAGATTCAAGCCATTCAAGAAATGGAACAATCGTCAACTGCTTTGGCACGGATCTCGTCTCACCAACTACGTTGGCATTCTAAGTCACGGTTTGAAGATTGCCCCACCAGAAGCACCAGTCACTGGCTATATGTTCGGAAAAGGTGAGCAAATATATTTTTTTTTTTATTTAAATTTTGAAAAATTCAATTATTATTATTATTCTGCACCATACAGCGTTTCTTCGCCAGAGGTGGTTTATTTAGTATAAATAAATATATATTTACAATATATACAATATTAAATTAAATTCAATTTCTCCAAA
>NW_022601153.1:50352-52056 GCF_009176505.1 Sitodiplosis mosellana | reverse complement strand
AATTTCTCCAAATTCGGTTTCTCTTAAAATATTCAGCTACTCTCTGTTTTACAGTACTTGTACTTGCATTGAAATCAATTAAATAAGTATCACAACTCGGAATCAAAGTAATATTACATTCATTTGGAAAATTTGGTGGCTTGATAGGAACGAAGTATTTATAAAATTCGTTGTATGTACTCAGCATATAAATTATAGTTTCAAACTTGGCATAATTATTACGATGCATCGGCAATAGTAGAAAATCTGAGTCTCTCGTCCAATGTCGCGGTGTTTTAAAATTAATTTTGCTCAAAATGTATTTCGATGACGTATGACCACCAATCACATTATGGACGAGTGATATTTGGGCTATTTTTCTTCGTTCTTCCAGCGTAATCATTTGTAATTCAAGCAGTCGGCATTCGTACGGTGGTTTCCTGAATCTTTGTGGCCATTTCATTTTGCGTAGAGCGAACAATAAAAATTGCTTCTGGATCGATTCAATTCGTGCAATCTTTTCAGCGGTGTATGGATTCCAAACTTGGGAAGCATATTCCACAATCGGCAATACAAATGTGGAAAACAATTTCTTTATGGTCCATGGATCATCAAATTCATATCCAAACCGTTTAATCCATGCTAAACGTGATTTCGCTTTGGCTGTAATGTACTCAATATGTGCGTTAAAATTCAATTTATGGTCAAGTATTACTCCTAGGTCCTTTATCACGTGGACCCGATCAATTTTTTCGTTGCCAATGGAATATTCGAAGTTAAATTTTAAGATCGCGCGATGAAAAGACGCAAATTTGGTCTTGGATACATTCAACTTCAGCTGATTTCTTTTGAAGTATTCTACAAGCCTATTTAGGTCAGCTTGTAATTCCAGACAATCATCATAATGTTCGATGTGTTTCCACAGGCGAGTGTCATCAGCGAATGACTGAAGAATTGAGTTGCTGACGTGTTTTGGCAAATCAATGATGAACAGTAGAAACAATGTAGCACCAATCGGGTATCCTTGTCCTGTTCCCGATGTAACATCAATGGGGCTCGACATGTCATTATTCAGTTTGACAATCTGTTGGCGCCCATGCAAATACGATTCAATCCATTTGAGCAACTGTTGATTCAATCCCATAATATTCAATTTGCGGATCAGTAAATCGACATTGACCGAATCGAAGGCCTTCGCAATATCCAAATAAATTGCATCAGTCTGTACTTTGTTTTCCATGCCCAAAATTGCACACGATACAAATTCAGCCAAATTTGTGGTTGTAGATTTTCCTTTCAAAAATCCGTGTTGACTCTCATCAATGATATGTTTCATGTGATAATTAAGGTGTTTAGCAACTATTGATAATACGATTTTGCAAAATGTGTTGCAAAAAATTCAGCTATCTCACCACGGTTACCGCTCTCATTGTCTCCAAACATCATTACATTAGGAATGTCATCATGCCTTTTTTTGGAATTATTTACAAATTCGAAAAATCTCTGTGGGTCCTCGTTAATAAGTTGTTCCATTTCAAGTTTGTAATTTTTATAAGCCAAACGTGCGCTCTTTTTGTACTCTTTTCTTAGTTCGGAATGTTCTTCCTTTGCATGCTTTCTAGCTTCAACAGTACGCCTGGATCTCATGAATTTGTACTTTGTATTGAGTCTATTTTTCATGTTAACGAGGTCATGACTAAACCATTTCGGGTGACTCGAAATTTT
>NW_022601153.1:0-25352 GCF_009176505.1 Sitodiplosis mosellana | reverse complement strand
GTTTATATGTATTCTGAATTCAAGTCTCACTTTTGCCCTCACCCATTATGGAAAAATGGTGTGTTTTCATGCACACGCACATGCTCAATAATTTCATTGTCAAATTTTATTTTATTCTAGTAGAAAGGAGAATATTTGTGGATGAAGAGATTACGAAATCCAGTTTTTTTTATTTTTTCATTGTTGATTGCGGCATCTCAAATATTGCGTATGTAAATTTGATAGCAATTGAGTACAATATTGCCAGTTGCAATTTAAATCATTTATTCCTTGTCGCTCTGTTTCAGACATGTAATATGTATGTCTGATGAAATTTTCGCTCTTTCCGTATGAGATTCCGAATAATGCAATAAATCAAATTGCAAAATCTTTTGCAATAAATCAAATCAATTAGTCTAAGTAAATAAATAAATTCAATTGTGATACCAAAAAAAGAACAAAACAGCCCATCTCATGCCTTATAAATTTCGTGAGTGGCATCTCTCTTTCTTATCATTGGGTTGAATATTTTGCTGTGCATTGTGATAGTAACATTTTATCAAGCAGAACTACCTTCGTCAGACGACGAAAAGTCAAGATAAGCAAACAAATAAATTTGATTGCTTAAAGAGCAGATACATTGAATACGATGCATACATAATTCAGTGTTAATTTGATTGTTTCCAGGCACAAAACAATAATTCAATACACGAAGAAGAACTTTTTAAAAAAAATCATTTCTCATTGTGAATCAAGAATCACCAATGGCTACTATAGAAGTGAGACGCCAATTTTTCTCAGCAATTTCAGGTCGGTTTCGTTAGTTCATGATAGTAATAATTACATAACGGATTACTATACGTTAAAATTTATTTTTAGCCAATTTCATTGGGTTTTCTTTTGGGTGGGCATGTGCATGGGCTAATGTTAATTTTTTGGAATTACAGTCACCCAATACAAAATTACAAGATGGACCAATTTCTTATGACGAGGCATCCCTAGTTATGTCCCTCATTTGCGCTGGAGGTTTAATGGGAAACATAGTATATTTATGGGCTTTGGATAAATTCGGAAGAAAGAAACCAATCATGTTCCTTGCTTTTCCAACAATCGTATGTGCAAATAAAAAGAACTACATTCGTAATCCCGAACTTTTCCGTACCGTTGTCCGTATTTTTGGATTTTTTTTTAAATATTCTTGAAAAATCACGGTCACTTTAGTCAAAACTTCGATAATTTTGTATGGGAGGTACCCATAAATCGATTCCTATTGGCTTCAAACTTTCTGAGGTTTCATTTTTTGACGAAAAAATAAGATTTTAAAAGTTTCATGCTGATCGCATTTGCACAAATTTGGTTTTTGACCCTCAATTTTTTCCAAGAAATCTTCGGCAAAAATTGAAGGTCAAAAACCAAACTTCTTCAAATGCGATCAACATGAAACTTTTGGAAACTTATTTTTTCTACAAAAAATGAAACCTCAGAAAGTTTGAAGCCAATCAGAATCGATTAACGGGTACCTTCCATACAAAAAATTCAATTTTGTGAGGTTTTTCTTAAGGCAAGTACCCCAGGATCAAATCGAAAATGGCTCATCTTCGAACTTAAACTAAGTTTTTTAGATACTAAACTTTTGGCATTTCCAGATTTTGATTATCTCAATTATTTTTTGAGTTATCGTGTTAACAAACACCAACGACAACCACGAGGACGACGACGACGACGGCACACGAACGGAAAAGTGTCTCAAAAAGTAGTTTTCTACGCGTTTCATGAGTTTTTATGATGATCTAAGCTAATTTTGCGAAAAAAGTTTTCGGGACCAATTCCTATACTTTCCCTTGACACGGTGTGTACGGAAAAGTAATAAATTCATTATTCAATTTTCATTTATTTTAGTTAAGCTGGACGTTCATTATTTTCGCAAAAAACGCATATTGGCTTTACATTTCACGCGTTTTGTGTGGGTTCATTGGTGGGGGACTTTTTATTTCAATTCCAATTTTCGTATCTGAAATTTGTTCAGACAGGTAATCGGTTACAAATTTTTCAAAATAAAATATGAGACCAATTCGAATATTTGTATCATTTAGCATTCGAGGAACAATGAATGCCATGGGTTTCCTTGTGAAGTAATGAAAATTGTTCGAATAAAATTGATCAAATAATACGAAATTAATTTTTACATTTATTTTAGTTCGTTGGGAAGTTTAGTAGGTTTCACCGTTGCGATATTCCTGGATTTTCAAATGCAAGCAGTTAGTTATTATTAAGATCAGTAAATCTATTGACTACATCGAGAGGAGAGTATGTGAAAAAATTCTAATATATTTTGGAAGAGGAGAGTATGTTTTCTGATGATTCTGTTGGCGTTAAAGTAGAGTATGTTGTAGTACCATCTAGCCTCTGCGGTCTTCACGGTTTTCGCGCAACTGATAGGAGATAACAACATGTTGTCTTCGGCAAAGTTGTAGTACTCGAGGTCTTCTATAACATTGCTGAAGACATCTTTCTCTTATCTCTTATCAGTTGCGCGCAAATCGCGCACATAAAAAAGCAAATTTTATATAGAACTTTTTTTTCTTATCATTTTTCGCGCTTTTCGCCGAACTGATAAAAGATAAGAGATAACTGACTTCAGCAATGTTATAGAAGACCTCAAGTGCTACAACTTTGCCGAAGACACCAAGTTGTTATCTCTTATCAGTTCCGCGGAAACCGTGGAAAACCGCGAGGACCCGCCAAAAATGAACATACTCGCCTTTAACCATTTTTGAGTCGAAAGAAACTTACTCTTCTCTTTCATAACAAAGTCAGATGAACTTACTCTCCTCTCGATCTAGTCAATAGAAATATAGTATTATTCCCCAAACACATTAACTCAATATGAATAATTCTCCAAATACAGGTTAGCGCTTTATCAGTTCCTATTCTGTTCGCATTTGTATTCTATTTTGTTCCGGAATCGCCGATGATTTTATATAAAAAGAATGAAATAGAGGTGAATGATCATGATACTCTAAATTGGAGTCTCCAATTATAATCAAATAATACTAAAATCATTTCTATAGCTGGCAGATATGTCGCTTGAGTTTTACAAAGGAGTGACTACAACACCTGAATTGGAGAAATTTATGACAGAAAAAAAAACTCCCAAAGATAACGGCTTGAGTATCAGTGATTTTGGTAAGTCTGAGTAATTTATTGTATTGTAAGAACAATGAAAAAGATTGAATGTATTTGATTTGTAGTCGGAACGCGATCTACCCGTAGGGCAGTTTCAATAGCATTATTTTTGGTGTTTTTGCCGCAGTTCTGTGGATGTTACATTTTATTATCGTATACAACTCCTTTTTTTGCGGAGGCTGGATCATCCCTAACGCCTATTCAATCATCGATTTTAATATGTGTTGTTCAGCTATTGGCCAATTTCCTCACTATGTTTCTAATAGACCGAATTGGACGCAGAATCCTTTTTACATTGTCCTCGATTGGTGCTGGAGTTGGAATGCTTGTTTTGGCTCTGCATCGTTTATACAAAGATGAATTACCTGAAAGTAACTGGATTCCCATGTATGGTTTGTCAATAACAATATTTATTGCTTCGATTGGACTGATTCCCGTTCCATTTATCATTACTATAGATGTTTTGCCACCGAAAGTAAGTAATATTTCGTAACAAACTCAATGTTTTCGGCATTTAGTTAATTCATTTCATATCTTTAGATTCGCAACACAACAATGACGATAACCTCAATGATAATGTGGGTGCTCGGTTTTAGCACAAATATCGCATATCTATATCTACTTCAAATTATAAAATTACATGGTTGCTTATTAGTGTTTAGCGCAGGTTGTTTTGCTTGCGCAATGTACGCATTGATTTTCATACCTGAAACAAAAGGCAAATCACCAGAAAGTGTCGAAAAATTGCTGGAATCGTGAGAGTGTTGTTGCATTTAACATAATGTAAATTTTAGTGAATAAACAAAAATTGAATGTAAACCTGATTGTAATGCCAAATGAATATAATACCAAATAGTTTAAGACTGGTATTTTTTGACTATGATCAGAGATTACTATGAGATATTTTTATTCATATGGGATAGGAATATCGCATAAAAATATCAGATATTTTTCATGCGTTGCGTTGTTGTAACGCATCTGCAGTACAAAATTCATATTCCTTTCTGCGTCCCAAGTCAATTTTGTTAAATTCGGCTCGGATCAGTCTCAAATTCGACTTGAGACGCAGAAAGGAATATGAATTTTGTACTGCAGATCCGATGTTACTTCGATAGGATTAGACATGGCTCCATTCAGTCTTACAATTTGTTGACGTTCACTTAGATATGATTTTATCCATTTTAGTATTTGCTCATTCAATCCCATAATTTTCAGCTTGTGTGTGAGCAGTTTCACGTCAACCGAGTCAAACGCTTTAGCAAGGTCGAGATTCATTATTGTTGATTTTCCTTTGACAAAACCATGCTGGCTGCCATCGATGATGTTCTTCATGTAATAATTCAAATGATTTGCTACTATCGAGTCCAACAGTTTTGGTATTATGCATTGCAGTGCTACTTCACGATAGTTCTCAATTTTATATTTAGCTCCACTTTTGTGCACAGGTCTTACATAAGAGCGTTTCCATGTGTTCGGTACATAACCAGAATTTAACGATTCACGCAATATGTATTGGCTTCAGCCAATATGTGAATGCAGTTTTTGATGAACATATTCGGTATTCCGTCGGGACCAGACACCAATTGTTTGGCAAACCGTGGATTTTTTTCATAACCAATTCTTCAGTAACATCAGTACGTGGGAAATTTGCACATTGTTCGAATAATATCGGGTCATTTTCATCATAGCTTGCTTCGGATTTATCAATCGGTTGTGTATATGCTTTTCCAAAGTGTGTTGCAAATGAATTGGCAATTTCGTATGGGTCGGTGCATTTTTTGCCATCATATTCCATTTCATTTGGAAGATCGTTATTGGTATTATTGCCCGTTCTGACATACTCGAAGAATTTCTGTGGATCCCCATTTATGGCACGGTCTATTCGTACGGTAAAATTTACGTTTAGCCTCACAGGCTATTCGTACGGTGAATTTCAGAATTTCGTACGAACAGCTGTTAAAATGGATAATTTTCTACCTAAGTGAGCGTCAACAAATAGTTAAATTGAATGAAGTCATGTCGAATCCCATTGAAGTCAAATCTGGAACAGGTCAAGGATATCCGATCGGAGCGACACTGTTTGTCCTGTTTATCATTGATTTGCCGCATTGCCTGATGAACTCCAACTTGCAGTCGTTTGCCGATGACACTCGCTTTTCAATGCAAATAAAGCGACATGATGACTGCTTGGCACTTCAGGATGACTTAAATAGAGTTGTTAATTATTTCAAACGTAGTTGCATGAACCTGAACGTCAAGAAAACGAATTACGTATCATACCACCGTGTTGAGCTGAAGTTCGACTTCAAGTACACTATTGAAGGCAAGTCGATCGAAAGAGTAAAAGTGATAAAGGATCTTGGAGTCATTTTGGATGAGAAACTAAACTTTAGCGCACACATCGAATACATAACAGCTAAAGTTAAATCTCGACTTGCGTGGATCAAGCGTTTTGGAAGAGATTTCAATGACCCATGGACCATAAAGAAACTCTTCTTCACATTCGTATTACCTATTATTGAATACGGATCACAAATATGGAACCCACACACCAATGAGAAAATTGCTAGAATTGAATCAGTCCAAAAGCAATTTCTACTGTTCGCACTGAGAAGAATGGAATGGCCAAACAGATTCGTTTTTTACAAATGATCACTTTGGAGGAACGAAGAAAAATCGCACAAATTTGCTTCATTCACAACGTTATTTGTGGCCAAATATCATCAAAGTATATCATGGAAAAAATCAATTTTAGAACACCACGACATCGAACACGAAACACTGAATTTCTTTCACTTCCGATTAGAATATATAATTATTCAATGTTTGAACCAATCAATTTCATGTTAATGACATACAATGAATTTTACAAATATTTTGTTCCTATCACACCGCCTAATCAAACGAATGAATGTGATACTATTTCTATTCCAATTTGTGATACCTACTTAATTGATTTTAATGTTAGTACAGATACTGTCAAACAGAGAATAACCGATTATTTTAGAAGAATTAGAACTTGGAGAAACTAAAGAAGTAAATGAAAATATTATAAATATTGTAAATATGCAACCAAATATTTATACCAAATAAACCACCTCTGGCGAAGAAACGCTGTATGGTGCAGAACAATAATAGATATAGAGACTAAACGTACGGATCGTACGAATAATTTTTCTCCGTATGTTTAGTCTCCATGTCTATTCATACGAGATTCTTAAATCCATCCATATAAACGAAAAAAATGATTCTGTTTCGAAAAATGGTAGCAATAAACAAAAAAACAACAACAACAAACCAATTTGATTACTCATTTTTGGTGAATTGTGCTTGGGCTGCAAATCATGATTGGAATAAAACTGATTGATTGTACTGTCTTCAAGTGCAAATAAAACGAATTACATACGTAATCCAAACTTTACCGCTCCGCAGAAATTTAGTTTACCTCCTGCTTAATTTTTAACCAAAATTTCAATGGACCCTTTTTTCATAGCATTTTTGACCTTAAAATATAACTATTTCGACCATTTTCCATACAAAAGTGTCATTTTCAAACAAAATCTCAAGAAATGTTGATTTCGGACCAAATTTATGGGCAAGTAGGTGTTCGGTTGTTTGAAGTCCCCCATTATTTTTGCAAAAAAAACAGTTTGTCTGGATCAAAACCCTAAAAAATGGCTTTCTGTGTGATTTTTCATATAAAAGTCTATTTTTCGGGGAAAATTTCAAGAAATGTCGATTTTGGACCAAATTTATGGGCAAGTAGGTGTTCGGTTGTTCACAGACTCCCATTATTTTTGCAAAAAAATGGCAGTTTGCCTTGATCGAAACCCCGAAAAATGCCTTTTTCGGGTACTTCCCGTACAAAAGTGTCATTTTTCAAGGTTTTTCAGGTCCTCAGTCGAAGGCTTATGGTACGAAATTGGTAGTTCAGAATAGGCTCAAAATCAATCCGAAGCTTTGTCTCGACATGCCAAAACTTTTGGCTTTTACAGATCTCAATTATTTTGCCAACTTTTTGAGATAATCGGCGAACAAAAAACGCGAACGCGAACGCGGACGACGCCATACGAACATCGCTATTTTACACATTTCCCATAGTAAACAACGTATTTTTGGAGGCAGATAGGTCTTGATCGATAGGATTTCATCCCATCTACATTGCCTAGTGTACAGATATGTGCTTTTTGAAGTTTGGCGTGACGTTATAGTGGTCCGAAAGAGGAGATGTCATGAAATTTTGGCTAGTAAAACCAATACTTTACCTAACAAACAAAGTTTGCGGTAAAGTTAATTGCTCATTCGGCAATTTCGGATTCAAAACAGTTGATCGGTCTACAATCGATTGTTTTGAACCCAAAATTGCCGAATTAGCAATTAATATCGTTCACGCAGACAGACCGAGTTGATTTTTGCACTTGAAGACAGTACATTCAATCAGTTTGATTTCAATCATGATTTGCAGCCCAAACACAATTCACCAAAAATGAGTAATCAAATTGGTTTGTTGTTGTTGTTTTTTTGTTTATTGCTACCATGTTTCGAAACAGAATCATTTTTTTCGTTTATATGGATGGATTTAAGAATTTCGTATGAATAGACATGGAGACTAAACATACGGAGAAAAATTATTTTTACGCATTCGCATTCGAATAAGTTCATTTGTTAAGAAAAATTATTCGTACGATCCGTACGTTTAGTCTCTATATCTATTCGTACGAAATTCTGAAATTCACCGTACGAATAGCCTGTGAGGCTAAACGTAAATTTTACCGTACGAATAGACCGTGCCATATAGAACTACTTCTTCTTCTTATTTTTTTTTCGACTGAACGAGATTCGCACAAAGCAAAGGAGAAGTCACTTACAGCAACTTACTTAGCAACTCAATTTGTATGAGAAAAATATCGCACACGAGCGCTGTGGCTCTCATTGAAATGAGTTGTACTGAAAACTGAATGTGCGATTCTTAAGCCCTGGTCATAACTTTTCGAAATAACTATAGAATCCAAATCCATGGGCCATTCTGAACTCCGCGTGGTACCAGTTCAGCTCTTATGCCAAGTGAAAAAAACACGCGTCGGACAAAAACACATGCCGGCTACAGCCTAAAGGAATTGTTTGTAATTGAAGGAGAAAAAAAGTTACGATATCTCTGAACGCTGGAAGAACGTAGCTTTCTAACGCGCCATAAAGTTTTGGAATTTGTTCATAATAGCGATAAATGATGGAGTTTTTAAAATAGGTTTATTTATTTATTTATTTATTTAACACCGCCAAAAACTGGCTGAATATTTTGGTTTGCAGGAAAACGACTCCAAGAGTCGTGAAAAACCTGATCTTTTTGTGTTTGTACAATATATGGTAATTTTATACAATAAGTAGTTGTAAGTAATAGTCTTTTTCTATTGGTATAACAACTTGGTCTAAAAAGCATTGACACAAGATAACCTAACCAATACATGGAAATGCATAGGTAGCCGAAATGTAAACGGTCCAATATAGCCTAACTTAAACGTGTAAAAAATGAAAGACTAACTGAAGCGTTAACACTGTAGTGACGGCCGTAATGACTGCAAAAGTCATCATTCAATTTATCAAGAGGTGAAACATTGAAGAAAAATTTTACGTCTAATCTAACAAGTCCCTGTTGGTAGTTATGAATTTGTAATTTAGTAGAGACCGAAAGACATAAGAAAAAAAAAATTACAATACTTGCAAATACATTAACATAAACGGTAGTTTCCATTATAAATTAATGGCAGGTCAAAAGTTAATCACCAACTCAATGGATGGCTATATCACAGTTAATGTTGCTACTTATTTTAAAGTTTGTGTAAAAATCACGGATAAATATCATTATTTCTATACATTTTATTTCTCCGAAATTGTAGGTTCCACATGAAAAAAATCTGTTTGTTGTTCTGTGCTACCTGCTTTTATTTATTTTTCAAGATTTGAAGAAATCCACGGGTCATTTAGAATAGATCGAATTTTTGGGCGCATCGATTCGGGTGTCATGACATTTGTGATCAAATTTTTGCATTCTACTGAAATTTTTTTGTCGATAGGAAAAACAAGTCCTTTATCAACTAGCTGTAAAAAATAATTCTGTTGAATTTTTCAAACTATTAAGTGCGAATGCTGTTTTTGGTAAATCACTTGGAATTCGACATTTTATCATTATTTTTTCACCTGTGTCAAATGTTGAATGGATCCGGAGTCATCAAAGGGCAGCTTGCCAAAAACCATAGCAAATAAGATAACGCCACATGCCCAAATATCAGCAGATAGTCTTCCAATTAAATTGAAAAGAAAAAAAATTAGAATAAACGAATAAACATTTGTTCGATTTTTTCATTCGATTAATTACGGATTGTATGAACGCTGATGGAGTATTTCGGGACTAATGTAAGCGTTACTTCCACAAAAGGTTGAGCTAAACGTTGTCGATCCATCGTCTACATCGAAGTGTCGTGCAAATCCAAAATCCCCTATTTTCAAACAATTTTCCCAGAACAATAAAAGGTTTTCAAGCTTCAAATCACGATGTGCAATGAATTTTGAGTGACAAAATTGCAGCGCGCCAATAAGCTGACGGAAGAATACACGCGCTTCTGTTTCACTTAGAACATGTTTCATTGCCATCAAATCCAGCAAACTCCCAGTCTGTGCATACTCCATTGCAATGATAAATCTACAGAACAGTTTATAGATGTGTTGTTAACACCTGGTCAACCTTTGGAATGTGTGTTATACACACCTTCGATTCGTTTCAATACATTGAAAATATTGAACTATATTCGGATGTCGCAATGTTTTCACGATATTTATTTCACGAGGTAGAAATTTTTTTTGGAATAACATCGAAGCCTTGTCTTTCCAAATTATTTTCAATGCAACAAGCTTCTTCTGCTTATTCGAATAAGCAACCTGAATGAAAAAAAATCTATGCAGTTTTTTTTTCAATATCTTAATGAACTTACCCGCACTGTCGAATATGAACCTATCCCAATTTTTTTTCCAATGCTGTAACCAAACTGCTCCAACAATAGTGAATTACTGTTATTGCAATTTGATGAAAAACTTCCTCGATCTCAAGTGAAATGAAATAAAATAATTAATAAAAAGGAAAAAAATGAAAATTTTCATAGTATACTGTCACAGTCCATTCGAATTGCTGCTCTAAGAAAAAAGTCACTCAAAAAAGTGGTTGTCAATTTTTTCCCCAAAGATTACTTCGATTTGGTTCCGTCGTAAATATTTGAAACAAAAAGAGTAGATATTTTTTTGATATTTAAATAGTCCTTGAACATTTAAATGAAAGCATTAAATATGAACATGCTACAAGTTATTACAGTTTTTTTTACCCATCTAGTAACAATTATCAACCCAAATACATCCGATTCCAGGCACATATCCAAGGTTAAATACGGGGATAGATTTAACCGTAGAATTAACCGTCATAGTGATCAATTGTGCATGGAATGAATGGAGAAAAAATTGCATAAAATAAGCATCAATACATTCAATACTCTTATTTCAATTGAAAAACAATTTACTTACATGGGTACTTCTGACCTCTTTCGAGTTACGCCTACTATACCACAACAATCAGGCATAGCGGAAATAACATTACTGTTATATTTTAATTTTTGAATTATTCAATGTGAATGGCGTGAAAGACGATGCATGATGCTGGTTAGTTGTTGATAGCAGCTCGCTGGTTGGATGGCCTCTGCAATGTTTCGGGTAATGTATACCCGAACAAGTCACAGTGTCCTTGAAAATCATACAAGAAAACAATGAATGATATGTAAATAAAGCACTGCACCTCACATGCAATACAATCAATATTATATTGAATATATTGACAATATATTATGAGCATTTACCTTTGATCAGGATACATTTTGAAGCGGCTATGTCACGATGTCATGTCGTCTTGTGTACTCGTGGCTCAACAACTTTCATCTAACCGGCTGAATTGACGTTCACGTATTCCAAAATTCCACTAGTCCCATTTACATGCCATATTTTGTGGTAGATCGCTATATTTGGGAGTAAATCTGGGTTTAGTTGATCTGGATGTGGGACATCATTGCCAACCGCTGGATTTCCGTTGCCCTCTTCCGCTTCTTTCTCGAGCAAAAACAGTTCCAGCTTCTCTTCCCTCATCTTTCATTTGTTGACCTTGCACACGATCATTGATGGCAGCATTGCTTCTACCAATTGCGGCCGACAATAATGGCAGACTTTGAAGCGATGTCGTTTCGTGCGTCGATCAAAACGGCCAAAGCACTTGGCACATGTTTGAGAAGTGAAATACTTGTCGACCATATTAACTACACAACCAGGACACTTTTTGTAGCTCCGTATCATCTTTCGATTGCTCGGGCAACGCAGTGTCTTTTTGATGCCGATGGGTGAACTGGACGACATTTGAGCAGCTCCGAAATGCATAAGTGGTGGCTGATGGTTGGTCAACATTCCGGTTATGCTATCGGTCACACAGTTTGATCGAACGTATTTGTCAAAGTTGAGTCTCGTGTATTCTTATACACGGCAATGCCACGTTCCGTCATTTTGAGGCGATGCCGAATGTAGTCCTCCGAGTGTCTACTCAATGGCGATGCATCACCGGATAGAGCGCACGATTTTCACGATCGTACGTATTCACACCCGGATCAGTACCACCTTCATTGACAAACTTACTGTAGTTCTGAACAATGGCCTTTTTGTCCGATTCCATGTTGCCCATTTTCGTTTTGTCAACATTAAATTGTAGCGATACGGCCTGTCCATTTGAGAGAATCCGGAAACGGAACTCTTTTCTGCTACGACCGAGATGATAGATTTTCAGCATATCGAAGTATTAGCCTCAATAATACTCCTACTGTTTTCTGAACTCATCCTCTGTGATGTTACTTGGTGCGGTTTCCAATTGACGCAACAAAAAGTACAATGTTCGAATGTCCAACGTGTATGGGTACGAGTGAAACTGCAAATGGGAATCACTGCCGGATTTATCACTCTCGGCGGTCCTTTCTCGATGTACTCATGTTGGCCTCGATCTGTCGGCTGCTGGCAAGTGCACGGACGGTGATTTCGACGTCGGCATCGTTTCATCTCTTGAAACTCTTCACGTTGGTGTTGTCGTACTTCTCGATATCTCTCACATGTGTTGAATACATCAATTTGCCGATGGAGGGAAATCCAGAATGCGATGCTCTTGAACCAGTCCTCCCCCTTTGTGAATCGGCCGATGTTGTTGTCTGGTATGTCCCAGCAACTGTTGTCCGTGGCCATTTTCATCAACAACGCACGCCGCTCACGTTTGGCAACATCAACCCACGCCATTTATTTCAATATCGTCTTTTCCAAAAATTGCCAAACTAATCACACGGTTGATGTCGGCCTCTTCGTATCGAACAACCAACGAAGATTCGAACACTTTTACTCGCAAATATTCGCGCAGGCGTTTCTCGCTATGCGTCTTCAAGTTGTTTTTTGTGTTCGTCACGTACGGATCTATTAAATCATTCATTGCGTTGCCGAAATTTTTCACGTTGGGCCAAAGTACCATGGCCATCGTCCAGCTGGTGCACCATTTCACGAAATTCCGGCAACATATCGTTTATGTAGATGTAATCCTCCAGGACACCAAAAAAAACATGACCGGATCACCTGTTCGCCATTCTGTTCAAAAAATGCTCTGTGATTTTCGTCAGATGCGCGCTCACAACGGCACAGTTGGCGCAACGCAGAACAACTGCGAGGCAAGTGCGCAAATTTTCGTTGCCATTATTGATTTGTCGGTGATGGCTGCAATCAACAAGTCACGGTATTTCGGCTGAAGAATGGAACGTAACTGCGCTTTGATTGTTCTTATGCCCGAGTCTTTGTCCTTTTCATCTTTGTCGTCCTTAATCTTGTCTGGATCAAGCATCACAATTGGCTTCGGCTTCTTCCTTGATTTTTTGCGCTGGTAGCCCATCTGTAGTTCAGGAGCAAGAAAAAAACAGAAAAAAAACAATATGAGTCGGTAAACGAAAAAAAATGAGGAAAACTAATCCGATATTATGTATTTTCCACCTAAAAACATTGACTGAATTACTTAATTATAATAAAAAAAAAAACTTGCAGAAACCCAAAAACGCAGAAAGAAAAAATGCAGAAAAAAAATTTGCAGAAAGAAAAAATGCAGAAAAACAAAATGCAGAAATCCAAAAACGCAGAAAGAAAAAATGCAGAAAAAAAATCAGCAGAAAAGAAAAAAATGCAGAAAACCAAAAACGCAGAAAAATTGAAAAAATACGATTTTTTCGAAAATTTGTTGACCACAATAGATTTCACAGTCCGACGCGTGTTTTCTTAATCTGGCACATCAGCCGAATAAGTGCCAGGCGATAGTTTAGGCCGCCCTGAGTTCATAATGGGCCATGGTTTTGGGTAAAGGTGCTTCTGCTGGGAAATAATGACCTTAGGCGTTCCCACATTTCAGGAAGAACGAATTTCTTGATGAAACTTAGTTTTTACACCGGTACGATTTGAAAAGTTGCAGCCGTTCGATTTGAGAAGTTTAAATGCAGTTTTGAAGGCCTTCAGGAGCAGATACTTTTAAACGCTGAAAACTTTCGGATCGCCTTCAATTTGGGCAAGTTATGGCCGTTGGAAAACCCAAAAAATTTTTGACGAAAATTTTCGTACGCCTATAACTTGGTCAAATTGTAACCGATTTCTATGTTTTATACTATTAAAATTATCTTCATTAAATGGGCTTTCCAACGACATATGACATTTCGCAATCAAACGCTTGGATTAATTTTTCGGAAAAAATCGGCCATTTTTCCAACGGCCATAACTTGGCCAAATTGAAACCAATCAGAAAGTTTTCAGCGTTTAAAAGCATCTGCTCCTGAAGGCCTTCGAAACTGCATTTAAACTTTTTAAATCGAACGGCTGGGGAAAAAGTTGAATTTTTGGCCGTTTTTACCGAGGGCCATAAGCCGCCTATTGGCCGGCCAATTTTGATGTTCAAAACTCCCAATGTTATTCATTTTTCATGTACTTCCCATTGATATATTACATTTGAGATGAAAAGTTACTGGAAAAAATAAAACACAAATTTATAGGCGTACGCTCAATTTTGTCCATGACTGTATTTGGCTATATTTGGCCGTTGAGCTCTCCCATACAAATTGACCTGTTAATAACGGAAAACCGAAACTCCGAATAGTGGAAAAAAAATTCTTGGCGAATTTTTTTTCGTCTCTTATTCATCTCTTTTTCATATAAAACTAATTTTTTCCTTTATCAAAACCACTGATCATCATAAAAATTGTGCAGTACAATTTACATTACACAGAGATGACTGAAGCGCACCGAGTGACCGAGCAACGGCCGCACGGACACTGAGTTTGCGTGCTTAAAACATGCTCAGTGCGATATTGCGCTGCAGCACAAACAAACCCACTCCATGAAGAGAGTATAAGCGCACCAACGGAGTGCGCTACACCGCACTCGTACACAACGAAGAAACAATAGAGAGGATATACAAAGAAAGAAACACAAAGAAAAGAATAAGACAATACACACTCAACTCTTTATATGTGTGTATAAACCATAATAGGCAACAGAGTTAGAGTGCGCACGCATTTCTTAACAACAAAGTCAGAGTGCGCACATAAACTCATAACGAAGTGAGTGTAAACGCACAGAGCAGAAAACGACTCTCAGTTGAGTTGCTGAATACGCTACTGAGCGTGCGCTTAGTCATCTCTGACATTACATTCATTCCAGTATTATTTTTCATTTTTGTCTGCCAAAATCATTGCTTATTTATTCAAGCAAACAAATTTTTGACGCTCCTAGTAAAAACATATTCACTAGATCAGTGCATTTACATTAAGTTTGGTAATCATTGTTTCGTTCCATGAAATGCAGAATTCATCGCTGCCAAATTGATAGTGTAAAAAATGAGTATCATTTACCTTCCCATTTTGAGTCATTGTTTACACTGCTTGATTATTTTAAAAAGTGATGTTTGTCATTCACTCAGTGAATTTCACTGTTTTTCCACTTTCGTTTTTCCTTCATTCATTTAGTAAAAAAATACTTTTATTTCATTATTTCCTTTTCACGTTCATTATATCACTTGATTTGATAGATGAATACCCATAAAAATGTATGTTTTGTTTCTTTTTACCCTCAATAATGGAAAATCTTGTATGAGTCGACTCAAAAACCTCTAAATAACGGATCCTGTGAATACTGGAATTCTTGTCAATAGTGGAAAAAAAAATTTCCCCACGGGATTCCGTTATTGACAGGTTTTACTGTATTTGAAAATTGAGAGAAATATTTCATATAGATATAGTCAAAATAATATCGGGTAATACCAAAAAAACGTCAAAATATGGCTTAAATATGCCTTATATATATCAAATATTCCAAATATTTGAAATATGACTGAAATATAGAAATATATGAAAATATGGCCGTATTCCAGGCGTCGCAAGCCCTTCGCTATAAATTGAACTATATTCACAACAAACAACTTGCCTTTTCAAATGCTCGGACGAAAATGAAACCCGTTTGACAGCTGAATATGGTTTTGACATAATGCCGTACCGCAAAAACTCCACTCACTTCGTGATGAAATTCATGTTTAATCGGTTACGATATAGAAACTAGATACAGTACCTCAACGGAACCAAAGTAAACAAATACAACACCACGCCACAATAACAAATGAGTCCGTTGTGTTTCGTTGCGTTCTATGAGATGAAAGAGAAGTGTCGCTTTTGCCATTTCTTCCTAATTCACGCGGCCAAAATGAAACACATACACAAATCGAAATTCTTCTAAGATGTTGGTTTATTCAGTTTGTTCGGCACATAGTAGTAGTTGGAATGGTTGTCATTTCAAATGTTCGAATTTGACAGATGCTGGGTAGCGTTCCGAATATTCATGCAGTTGGTTTACACTGAAATTTCATTCGATTTTGACGGGGAAAAAAGACTAAAAACGTTACATCTTTTAACGTTGAAAATGACTAAAGTGCGTTACATCAAAGTTTCTTTTTAGTTTCATGGAATGTTTGTTTTGACTGGCTTGTTAAGGATAGAATACCAAAAAATGTTATCCATATTGGGAAGAAAATAAACGCTGCTAATGGAAAAAGCCAGTTGCTGTAGATCTATTAAAAGATTAGAAAATTAGTCTAATTAATTTTTCGGCAATCAATGCTTATGTGCTAGCTAAAAAAGTGCATTTAATTTCGTTTATTAAACCAACCTTTCCGTCAAATAAATGGTATAATAATTTATACTTACAATTGAGTCAACAATCGAAAATGTCAAGGCATCCATGCAGGCAGTCAAAGCTCTTTTGATAATCGCAATTATTGAGAGTTCATCGAAAGACCACCACGTTAGCAACAATACAACAAAGTACACGACCATTATTGGATTCATAAGAAAACAAATCAGCTGGGATAGTCTGAAAGAATAAAAAATCACATGAGTTGTTATTAATATATAGTTGTATAAAGTAAAACAAGAGCATACCTAGTTTTGAATTGACCTGACTTTGGATCAATGAATAACGCGAATGGCACGAAAAATGAACATAAAAGAAATCCAAGAGAGAAATTCAACATTCCTACAATAATCAATGCGGTCGACGCCTCCAATAAAACGGCTACATGTAGAAGCTTTTGAGGATTCAGAAGAAAAATACGTATGAAAAATTATAGTCGGAGAGCAATTTACATTGATTCATAAACATTTACCTCCTTGTTATTTGCACTTATTGAGAAAAAAATTGGCAATGTAAGGCCCACTAATGACACAATCAAAAGACTGAAGAAGAGATAGACCTCCGTTTTAATTCCGTGTTCATGGAAAACTATATCAATTGGAGCGGCGAACGGTAGGTAAGCTGCCACCACACCGAAAATGTGGGCCACAATTAGAAACTTGGCAACTGGAATGAAGCTAAGGTGATCATTAGAATTTGCTTCGTTGTTCTCTAGAAGTGAAGAGATCATCTCTTCGCTATCTTTATCTGTATCTTTTCCGTCGATGTCAATCATAACAGATTTATGGTTGATATTCAACCATGTTATGAATGCTTTTATCAGAAGCGCTGCAACCATCAATCCCAAACTGGGCATATAGTCACCAATCGATACAAAACGGTCACTAGCCACGAGTAAGTAGAAAAAGAAACTTTGATGGAATCGTTCGAGTAAATTGTTGACACTGCGAGCAATTCCCTCTATTAATCTCAACATCGATGTTGCTCCGTTCGCTCTTCGCTTATAATTAGTTTGTTCCCGTTTTTGACCTGAAAGCGTCACTGATGCAATTCCAAATTTGTAGAATAGTCCATGATTTCCATTAGGTGAAGTACCCGAGAGAGTCAATAGCATTGAAATCAAGTGACGGAAATTTTCTTCCCAAGAGCTTTTTGCGCCGCTTCGTTTGAAATTTGAAGTTTGTCTGTGACCACTGATAAAACCTTCTTTTGCAGCAATCCTTTGAACAAGATTAACTATATCCAAATTTGGCAGTTGTCCATTGAGTCCTTCAATTTTTATATCGATGTGATTTAGATCAAACGATTGCAACTCCAAATTTATTGCTGCTTGAATTGAACCTGCTCGAGCTTCAAGGTAACCACAATTTAAAATCGAGTTTGAATTTAGAATACCCTTTGGATTATGATATGCTTCGAGCCAGGCGTGCATACCCAGTTGTTCTTGATCCGTTACAATAAATATAATATCTTTTGCCCAGTACTTTTGTCCTGAAAATGTATTTTAGAGAAAAACATGATTTTATTTCGCACGCACAACAGGAATATAATATGGAATCCTACTTCGTGCATAGTTGGCAAATGCAATTAAAATGGGGAGACTGGGCATTACGATTGGGTGTATCGATTCCGGTGTTCGGTAAGGCGTTGCAATTACAATAGCTTCTGTTGAACCAATTCTTGGTGCACGTAAAATTCCATATACATTTTTGCCAATAAATACGCGTCCTCCGCCCAACGGATAGTTCAACGTGAAGTTATGACTGTACGCTTCGAGTCCTATTTGACGAAATTTCGCAAGAATCCAAGCGGTTGGCATGGAAGTTTTATGTTTCTCTCGTTCACGTTCCAAGTCATCATGTAGTCGGAGTGCAAAATTTGTGTGTTCCGATCGCATTTCTGAGTTCACTAGACCTATAAATAGACACCGGTGTTAAAAACCAAATATTTTTCAACAATTTTTACATGTCATCATTTACCGGGTAGTAGAGCGTTTTCAGAGAAATACGTCGCATTGTTTCGTGATGAGTGTGCCAGTGAACAAAAATAGGCTATACCGGAAATGTAAAGCAATGCACAAACCAGAGTTTTATATTTGATCAAATATTTCCTGAACTTTCTTTTATTTGGCGACTGATGAGAATCGGTGAGCAGGCCCATTTTCATCTCTATGAATTCGATGATTTTTCTTTCAATATTTTGATCTACATACCATACCAACAAACAAACTTGATAAATGTCAAGTGGTGAAACGTCAATCTAATCGTCTACTATTCTGCACTGAGCGATTGGTGAATTTCTTTTATCTTCACCACAGATCATTGGAAAGTGGGCCTAGTTACAATAAAAAAAACTAGGGCAAATTTTTTGTGTAAAAATAAATATAAGTGGATTTTTTTCGTCATTTTGTTCGTATTTTAATTTTTTGATATCGGTATATTATAACATTGCCAAGTTAAGACACTGCATTTTGATGTGTCAAAATCATTTTTGACGTTTACGACATTGCTGAGAACCTGTCGCTTACATACGTCGAGAAATTATACGAAAAACTGTCTAGCTTGGCTTCAGCAATAATAAATTTAAATAAAATAGTCTACGATTATTTAAATGCTGTTTTAATTTAGTTGGTTTTTACGAAAAGATTGATTAAAGATAAAAATAGAACTTCGCGATTCCTATTCGTTGAACGAAACGAATATTCAGAAACCATTAGTTTATTCTTAGAGTATTTGGCATTTCCACAAAGAGGAAATGTCCTGGCCATCAATATGGCAAACGCCGAATCAAACACAAGGAATGGCTCAACAAGGCGCTGGATCTGGATCGTCATCTATGAATTTAGGTGGTATGTATCAACTTTCGGCTGAACAGCAATACGCACTGCAACAACAAAACTGGCAACAATGGCAACTATATCAAACTCAATTGGCACAATGGCAAGCTCAGTATGGAGAACGGGTAAGTGGTTGTAGACCATTTGGTGTTTGAGAAATGTATTTCAATTATTTTCCTGGTTAAAATCAATTATCCCCTCATCCATAGTATCAAGAAATAATGACAGCGCAAAATGCTGTTCCCAATATGATTCCAAATGCATTCAATGCATATCAGCTTCACAGTGTTGCACCTCCACCGCCGACGCAACCTCAACCACCTCCACCCCCACCACCGTTGCAACAGACCCATGGCGATGCCCCAGTCAGCCAAAATACTCAAACTATTTCACAAGTTGCCCCAAATATGACACAACAAACACCAACAAGTTCAACTGATCAAATTACCAGTGAACAACAACCGCTATTCAATGCCAACAACACAAAAACATCGATAAACTCAAATGAAACTCAAGTGCATCATAGTCAAAGTGCAAATTTCGAGAATACAAATTATTCGCAACAGAATCAAGACGGATACCGCAGACATCAACCGTATCGAAATAATCGCTGGAACAATAATAATCGAAACACACGTACGTTTGTAGGAAATAATTTCAATAATCGAACGCAACCAGATCGCGAAGACCAAATGAACAATGATGGTCCACAGCAAGATGAATATGTGAATGAGGAAAAATCTCAAGAAGAAGTTGCTTTCGACATACAATTCCGAAAATGGGAGGACTCATTCATGGAATGGAAACTAAATAATGCAAACCATCCAGATCAGAATCAATACAATGATTTTGTCGTAAAAATGGAAGGTTGTCGAAAACAGTTGTTGGTTCGACGTGAAACACTGCGACAAAAGCGTTTGAACTCTTTTCGAGAAGCGAGAATACAGCCAGCTAATCAGGTTCGTGAAACCGATGAAAGCCAGAACGAGGCATTCGAACAGACAACAGATCAAGAGAGTCACATCCCATCAACTCAAACTGCCGATAACTGTGTTCAAACGCCTGGGTCAGTATTGTTCCCTTCCAATAATGATGATGGGGGCGGTGATATACCTGGATTGGACTTGGTGTCTGGAGAAAAAGTCCCAAAAGCAGATTTAAATATTGTAGCACATGTGAACAACATTTTGGGCAATCCTGAAATTCAGACGCTTTTATCGAATATTCAGAAGCAACAAAACGAAACACAACCATCTAAAGCTCATCATGACTATAGCAACTTGGAAGAAAATGATCGGTCCAGTTTGAATACGTTGGATCAACCTTGTGGTAGTAGTGATAATCGTTTTGGAAGATATCAAAATAACACAGATACACAAAAGCATCAAATAATAAATTCTTTTCACGATAACAATCGACAAAGTGAACGAGATGTGGATATGGACATGTCTCAACCGAACTCCAATCAATTCGAAATAAATTCAAAGCGTCGGCGATATTGGAATGAAAATTCATCCAATCACTCAAGAAATGACCATATTGATCGGGATAGAACCCATTTGGCACAGAAAGTACCTATTTTCTCTGAATAGTCATTTTTTTTCTTCAATAATTGGAATAAAAATCTTTTTTTCAGTCACCGGTGAGCGATGCAGATTTTTACCAAATCAAGCACAATTGCAAGCGACCTCGTGAATCAGACATATTTTTTAGTTTGCCGCCACAGAACGACGGTGAAGAATTTCATCCAATACAAGTAATTGATTATCAGAATCAAACACAAAAACAACCAAATTTTGGTGATCAAACATCACCTGGTGAAAATAGCTCTTCGAACAAACAGCATGATGATTTTCCCCGAAAAATCATTGAATACGATCATAAATCGAAAGTACATACATGGAACTGGTTTTGTCCAGTTATTCAAATTGAATACAACCACCATTCCAATACAGGATTCTCGTTGCATCAGCATCCTCCACCGAGATCCACTGGCAAGAAAGAACAGATAGAACAGCATCATTGGGTTAAAAAGGAACCTAAAGACCAATACAGACAATTGCGACAACCGAAATGGACTCAACAAGGAACCACTGAGCGTCTAGAACGTTTTTCATACGAACCACCTCAAAGTCAGCATCAATATCAACATTTTCAATCACGATATGATTCTCATATTATTCCGTCGTCAAACACACAAACATCAAACGAGTTGTATTATAGACGAAACTTGCGTGAAGATAAAATCTGGGTTCGAGCTTCACGTGATCAGAACGCTCAATGCGATAAGTAATTTTACTTGAATCAATTTTAATCAGACACAAATGTTATTAGTCTTGTTCTATTAACTATTTCAAAGCTCCCCGGGACCGAAGAAGAACGCTCCACAAAAAGTTGACAGCACGCCATCGAACAGTTCAACGACATATCGAAATGACTCTGCACTCAATATACAAACAAACCCAAAATTGAATATAAAGGACTTATTATTTCCTCCAGAACGCCGGAATAGACCGAAAAGGTTGTGATATTTTTGGTCTTACCGTTAGATTTGAATCTGCATCAGAACCAGAAGTGTTCTAATCTTGCAAATTTTTTCTTTTACGTATTATACAATTGATTTTCAGGATTGTGATCATAATGCGTGGTCTTCCCGGTTCTGGCAAATCTTATTTATCTAAGGTTATCAAGGACAAGGAACAGGAAATGGGTGGTTCAGCGCGAATATTGAGTATTGACGATTATTTTATGACCGAAACTGATTCTGATAGACAATTATCATATGAATATGAAGCTGATATGGAACGAACATACACGCAATACCTGCTTAAGTCTTTCAAAAAAACGCTGTTGGATAATCTTTATGAAGTAGTTATTGTTGACTGCAAGAATACTACAATAGAAGATCTTGATGATTTTTATATGACAGCAAAATCACATATGTTTACAGTAAGGATGCTACAACCAAGAAATTATCTCTGCAGCGCCACGGTAAAATCAATGGCAGCAAAATCAGCTGTAATTACAGTAGACTCTTGGAAAAAGCAACTAAAATTTAAACGAGGCAGTTGCATTTTCCGAAAAGTTGTATTTTCTGGAATGTTTCAAAAAACCTTGTTTTTTTATCATTTCTCATTGATTTCGGTAACTTTAATTCCAAAAATTTGAGACTGAAAAATAATAATTTTCCAACCAATACTTTGGTTACCCTTTGCAAAAAAGTCTTGAGGTCAACCAAATTCAATTCGTTTTTCTGGACAATTGCTCATTGTGAGAGTTGCATTTTCCGGGAGTCCACTACTTCTGTAGTTGCAATTGACTTCGACAATGTTCGAAGTTCGACATATCGCGAAATACTGCAAAATCTTGTCGACAAAAACGAAATTTTGAATTGATAAAACGACTCATTGATGTGTGGCGCTACAGAATTGCATGACACATATTTTTTTATGAGCTTGAAAGCATGTGATCATGGCTTTCTGGGAATAAAGTATTATGTATAATTTATGTACATCAATATGAACTTGCAGCCATACATATGTGAAATGCCATTGGATCTGGAGAAATGTTTGAAAAACAACATTCACAACCGTCTTGAAATTGATATTCGCAAAGCAATGGAAGAATGGGAAATGTCACCTGCATCATACACAGTTCTAGACTATGACAACTTATTCAATAGCGCGGACGATACCGAGTCTTTAAGTGATGTCGAAGACGTTAAGAATGAAAATGCTGATTCTCTTGATGCGATATCAGATGAGGATAACAACAGTAATGTTGCAATGGAAGATGTAGAATCCGACGATTTTTCGGATATGGGACTTGATGATGAACCAATAAACGAGGTAAGAGTTTTCTGGGGTTGCACCATATAGTTTGGACTAATAAGATACTTACTAATTATTACTAGTAACTCCTAATAAGTAGTAATGAGATGCCATCTTATTACTCTAGTAATATTACATCGTGGCAGCAAAGAGCAATATACCACATTCGACACCTTGTTGCCCAATATAGTAATTTTATTTTATTTTATTTTATTTATTTCACATCGCCAAAAACTGGCTGAATATTTTGGTTTGCAGGAAAACGACTCCAAGAGTCGTGAAAAACCTGATCTTTTTGTGTTTGTACAATAAATAGTTGTAATAGTCTTTCTCGATTGGTATAACAATTTGGTCTAAAAAGCATTGACACAAGATAACCTAACCAATACATGGAAACGCATAGGTAGCCGAAATGTAAACGGTCCAATATAGCCTAACTTAAACGTGTAAAAAATGAAAGACTAACTGAAGCGTTAACACTGTAGTGACGGCCCTAATGACTGCAAAAGTCATCATTCAATTTATCCAGAGGTGATACATTGAAGAAAAATTTTACGTCTAATCTAACAAGTCCCTTTTGGTAGTTATAAATTTGTAATTTAGTAGAGACCGAAAGACATAAGAAAAAAAAATTTACAATACTTGCAAATACATTAACATAAACGGTAGTTTCTATTATAAATTAATGGCAGGTCAAAAGTTAATCACCAACTCACCAGTTAATGTTGCTACTTATTTTAAAGTTTGTGTAAAAATCACGGATAAATATCATTATTTCTATACATTTTGTAGGGATGTAAGATAACAATTTGTCAATATTTTATATAAAATTTTTGGCTTTGTTCGCTGCGTACCGAAGAGATGAAGTTTGCACGGCTGGTTGAGTTATTGAATTGATCAGCCACTTTGTTTGCAAACTTGCATATTTGAAGCACTTGAGCTCTGATTTGTTTGTCCGTGAGCCTATCTTTAATCTTGAGGTAGTCTGTGTGCCGTAACCTACGTACGCTCTCTCCAATTGCGATATCGTTGCGTACATTGGGACAATTTGAGATCCCATTGACGATGTCGTCCATGAATAAAATTGATGCATTCACCCTCCAACGCTCCAACGATGTCATGTTCAACACCTCAAGTCGCTTTTTGTAGTCGGTGATACTGTAGCCGTTGGCCGCTGTACGGTACTCTCTTCATAAACTTTCTCAAAACGCTCTCAATTTTGTCGATATGCACGGCATAGGTTGGCCATACAACATTGCAGTAATCAAGATAAGACTAAACGTGCGTAGTATAGAGTTTTGAGCGTTTTAACGTCGGTTATGTGGTAGCAAAATCTTCTGATGAATCCCAGGGCTGCTGTAGCTCTCGAAGTGATCGCGTCAATGTGCTTGACAAAGCTGAGCTTCTGGTCAATGACGACGCCGAGATCTTTGTGGTCGAGACCTTGTGGTCACGAATAATGTGTTGAAATCAACGTCAAGTGTATACAAACATATAGGGCATTACTATAGCGTGCAACAAGATGTCGCTAGTGGTGTATGCTCTTGCTGCCACGGTGTGAGTATAATATCTAGTGAGTATAGTTATTATATCTAAAGGTGTCAAACGGACGGACTGTCCGTCTTTTTAGCCCGTCCGTCCGTCCGTTCAGGGCTCTTGAATTTTTTTTTGTCCGTTCGTCCGTCCGTTCAGAGCCGCTTAAAATTTTCTTGAAAATTGACGGACAAGAAAATTTCTGAGGGTCCTGAACGGACGGACGGACGGACAACTAAATTCAGAAGGCTCTGAACGGACGGACGGGCAAAAATGGACGGACGGACGGACATGCAAAATTCTCATACAATATTTTTCACGATTTGAAGAAAAAAAAAAATTTCAATTTTTTTTTTTAAAAAATTAAAAAAAAAAAAAAAGTTCATCGAAAAAATTTCTATCGAATTATTTTTATTTACACGAAAATTCCCATCGATTATTCAATTGATCACGATTTTATCAAAATTTGAACTACAGTAGAGTCTCGATTATCCGTCAGTCACCGGACCGGCATGTTGACGGATAATCGAAAAAGACGGATAATCGATTTTTTTCTAAAAACATCTGAAAATGGCAGAAAAGCAATGAAATATATGTGCGGTTGCGATAATATGAATGATAAGCCATGAACTGTGAGTAACTACGTGTACCTAGTGTCATGACTA
>NW_022601152.1:0-1597 GCF_009176505.1 Sitodiplosis mosellana | reverse complement strand
GTTTTGAATCAAGCCGGAAATATTTATCAAAAGCACAGGAATTACGATTATTTTCATGAACAACAAATCATTTTCTGTTCTGATTATGCGTCATATCGGCTCTGGTTATTATTTCTCTGCGTTCGAAATTGGCACAACATCCCGCGCGTTTTTCATTCCAAACATTTTCATTTCTATTTCAAGTGCACAAATATTCATGTAATGTGCGAAGGGTATGTGACAGTGTGAGAGTGCGAAAGAGAGAACAACAGTAAGGATTTCTGCATGACTTAACGTAGTATTCATCGTGAGCACATGTCACACGCTTTGAAATGAACACCGCACTAACACGTCAACCCGTTCGATTTGGCTGTGAGTGAAACACACACAAACACACACCCACCGCTTCGTCAAAGCATTGTGTTGCCAATAAGTCATCGCATGAAATTCGATTCCAAATAAATTGATATTTGAATGCTTTGGACAAAAAACATATTTTGTGCTCGTTCAATCGAAGACGGAAGGCAGGAAAATCGCAATTAAAATCAAACATAATCTTTTGATGACTATTAAAATTTCGTTGCGCTCGCCAGACAGGCACAATTCTTTGTTACGAATATATTTACGTGCCCACTTAAACACAACGAATGAATTTGCTATTGCTTGACCAATTGTTTCTCTCATGCAGAACGCAGGAATCAACATGTCTGTAGTTTGATTTCATTTTTCGACCATCGCATTCTTTTTTTTCGTCGTGACTCGATAAATATTTAGTGAAACTATTTTCGGACAAGTATAGACAATAGATAATAGCGATAAAATTTAGAGTTTCACTACTTCAATGTCTGTTGCTCAATCACCAAGGATTTTCAATTCGAATGGCAGATGGATTTTATACAAAATTGAATGAAATTCTGTTTCCATAAATCAGAAAGTTGATAAAACAAAGCGTTTAGTTCCAAAAGATTTTTTTTAACAAATGTGATTTTGAAACAGAAGATTTGTTCATGATATTAACCGATATTTTTGAACTGAGCTCTGAATTTGCTCAAAAGAGAGCCACTAGTCAAGGTGAAGCGCATACATCGTTGAGAACTCAACGAAACTCACCAATACAAATAGGGCGCTTGCAAATGTGTGAGCTTCGGGCATTGCTGATGCTGTAGTTTACAGACAGTTTTGAGCGGCCACCTCATTGTTCCGTCAACCGCCGAGTGAGGTAGACATATTGAAAGATACACAAGAAAAAAACATTTTCTGTAGAAAAAAGGCGACGACAAACGTAAGTGCTAGACATCTTTCATTTATTCCGACGTTAATTGTTGAGTATAAAATGTTGTGATTCGGTCCTAAATGTGAAATACCATGAAAACCAATTGATGCTCATGAAAATTGCTACACATAACCCAACTTTTGGGCGTGTGCAATGAATGCACGTTTTGTGCGTACTTTTCTTTGCATAGATACGTGTTTTATATTTGATTCCGTTTTTCGCTATTATTATGTTATTGATACTTGATTTTAAATTTGGATTATTAATATTTTTGATTCGAACCGAACAGAAAATGAAGCCATTCAAAGTTGCTTCTGGTGGACGCAGCAAGCGCAAGTCAAAGTC
>NW_022601151.1:0-3703 GCF_009176505.1 Sitodiplosis mosellana | reverse complement strand
CGAAAAGTATAATTTATCAACTGAAATGAATTCAACGGATGCATTTTGGAATGGTTTAGCCTTCTCCAATTTATATGCATTTTCAATGTCCGTTTTGGTTTTGGCCCATTTCATCAATCCTAATACATTTTCGAGCTCTTTCTCTGTCTTACCACCAGCACCAAAATAAGTTAATAACAGAGCTTGGTATACACTTTTGGGTGAATAAAAAACATTTTCATTCGGCTTGTTCTTTTGTAAGAGATTCAACATTGAAATTGCAAATTCCAGTTTTGGATAATATGGTTTGGCTGGACGTTCCTCAGCCAACGACCTTAACCATAAAGCTGATAGTATTGAAACCACTGCCAACACCGATATTATTATACAAATCAGCGATGATTTTGTCTTATATATCTCCATTTTTAATTTTGGCACCTATTTTATTTTTGGTTCAATCTTTGAACTTTCTAATCTGTAATATCTGTCTTCGTTCACTGCAGTGACACAACTGAGGACTAAACTACAACTCACCTCTCTTGTTTACTCAAACAAATTCAGTGCCTTACTTATCCTGTAAATCGTAAATGTAATTTTTTCTTCAAATATTTTACCTGCTGCTTATGGACATTAGAAACGGTCGCTATAACTCGGACCCTTTTTGGAAATTCTATTTCTTCCTTGAAAACACCTATTTCTGCGCAAGCAAAAAAGAACTAGAACAATAGAAAATGAGAGAAACAAGAAAAACAAAAATATGGTATAATGAAGCGAAATATTAATTACTACCATCACAGTGGCAGCATATGAGTTTTGTTGCACCCGAGAAACTTATTCTGTGAGTTATGTCTTTTGGAGTCGCATATTCAATAGGAAGAAAATAAAAATAAAGAAACATATTTCCTTTCATTTTACAATAACATTCCTTTATTGCCGTACACATTTCAACATTGTTATTATTTTGAACTAGCTGAAAACGTTCTCCCAGTATTTGGCAAAATTCAAAATCCAAACCAAATTGCACTTTTCGACAGATTCTCCCAAATGATGCGCCTAATTTTGATGGTTTTCTATTTAGATGTTTTGGCAAATCCCTTGGATAAAAAATCGATTGACCTAAGCAGCAATCCGTATTATAAATTCCCAAATGCGATGAATTTCTCGTTAGATAATTGAGACAATCGACTTGTTCGAACGTTAAGCTGAAGCATATTTCAATTTCATGCAAATATTGGTGTTCACTCGGATGGTTTTTCTCGCTGGCACAGCTAATCGCAGCACTGACTGATTAAGAGCACTTTTAAAAATGTTATGAATGTTCGTGAAGTTGTATCGTGCTCCCGGGTGGATATTCGAATTCGAAAGAAGTTCACTTATTGAATATCGCTGTGACCAATCTAAGGCCTGACTAGAATATTTCACTTCAGTATTTGGTGAGTCATGAGTGTGCGCGCATGTACCATGCTTTTGCCATTTATATTTCCAAAATGCATCGTGTTGAGAACCTGGCAAGAAATAATAGAATAAAGAAGAATGATTCGAATTGAAACGTAAACGTTATAACATTCTAGTTATTTCATACATTTTTGCATTTTACTCATTTTTTTCTTAGTATTTATGAAGTAAAGTTTGAGCGATATTTTTGCTCACGATTTTGAATAAAATTGGGCTATTTAACACAGCTGGTTCGATAATAGTTTCATTTATTAAATGATTTGCAAAGTAATAAAATGGATCTATAACGAAAATTTAGAATCGAAAAAAAACCAACAAAATGTCAACTTTAAGTGCTTGGAAAAGGATACAAACCTACTTCAATGTGCTGAATCATTGCATTGTTTCAATTATGGCGGTTTATATGACGTTTTTCTGCTATGATGTCGGCAATCAGTTATTTTCCTGGCACGTTTGGTTGTGTTCAACTGGTGTAAGTGTTGAACTTTTCTCAATTCTAGGTAACATTATAAGACGTTCGATCTGTTGTCTTTTTCCAATTCTGATCGGCTTCAAGTGGTTTTTTCTAAAAGTTAGGTCGTTCTTATTTTCTTTCAAAAACTAGTGCCAACTCTTGTTGGCACAAGCGATCTTAGAGATCGTCAGCTGCGATTGCAGGAATGACCATTGAATTTATTAACAAGTGGCAAAACTCAAGAAATCATTTTGTGCGCACTCATGGAATCCTTGAAAAAAAAACAATCTCAATATCTTTTCAATATTTATTCATTTCGAATTTGAGGCATTCTTTTGGCTAGTTCTAGCGCAATTAACATTTAAGGCTTTAGTCACGAGTTAAAATATTCATTTGTTTTACTATCCAATCATAAAAGTACGATGTTCTTTCGAACCTGGCTGGGAGTCCCTTTTCACAAAATGACGCTTTTATTATTCCGAAGACTTCGTATTCCTCACCATTTCTTCTAAAAAGAGCACCTCCCGAATCGCCCCAGCATATAGTTGAAAATTGTGACTTTGCGCACACTTCTGATTCTCGTTTCGTACTAATGAGGATTTTACAAGCGTCATTGTCGATCGTTGTCAACTCAGCCATTTAAAGCATATCGGGCCTGTTTGTAGGCAACAATAAAGGCAATGAAGAAAACATACAAGCAAGCCCATATACATTGAACTAGCATCAATTTTTGGCTTAGTTTGAGTGTATTTTGAATAGTAAACGTCAAACACACTTTCCGAATCTAGTTTAACATCTATTCTGCGTAATTTTCCACCGAAACAAAGTGTCATCGATGGATATTCGGCATGAATAGTTTGTGTGTGGAAATGATGACATAAAAATTGGATATGATAGAAGATTTTGCTTGAAAATTTCGTATTTTCCGAGAGAAATTGATGTCATTGTCCTTCAGTCATTGATCTTAAAATGAAACAATGAAATAAATTGGAATAAAGCCGATTTAAAGTAATCCTAGGGGTTTCACGCAAACTCGAAGGCCGAAGATTTTACTAAATAGCTGGAAATAAAACCATTTTATGTGTAAACTATAGATATTGCTTCTTTTCATTCATAAACTTGAAATTTTTAGAATTTTTTGAATCTAAAAATTCTAGAAGTGGGTTTTGGTGGATCCTCAGGATTGTTCAAAACCGCTCCTGGTTCTGGAAGTGGATCCTCAGGATGGACCAGGGCATTGTCAAACCCAGTCTGATCCATCCTGAAGATCCACCAAAACCCACTTCCAGAACATAATTTTCAAGGTAAATGTTGAAATATTTCGAATTAATACGGATTTTGGTGAATCCCAGAGAATTTTAGAGAAAAGAGAGAAATATTGAAATTTTAGATGAATTTTAAGTTGCGTGAAACCCCTAGAAGTAATCAGTACAATTCAGCGCCACCTTATTGTCAACGGAAACATTCTCTATTGAGCTCCGGATGTATACATGTACGTAGCATACAATGTATGCTACATATTATGTTTTGAATTATTAACAGCAGTTACATCAAACACATCATGAAAGAAAAATCTACCAAGGCTTAATCTAGGTTTAATTAAAGTCGATTTTTAATTGATTTTGAAAATTGCAAAAATTGAAATTCTTCTTGATCGTTGGTATTTATTTTTGGTCTTTCATCACAAGCGCTGACGTAAATATATGAAAGTCAATTACAATCAAAATATACAAGATTCAAAAATGAATCCGTTTTTATCTTCGTAATCAACAGTGTTCAATTCAAAGCATACATATTTTACACAAAGCAGCATTT
>NW_022601150.1:0-4675 GCF_009176505.1 Sitodiplosis mosellana | reverse complement strand
TTAATTGATTTACCTACCGTTTACCAAATAACAGGCTCTGAAAATTGAATTTGTTCACCCTTTTCGTTGGGAACTGCATGAAATAACACATCGGTCAATAAGTCCCGAGCCTAACCACCGTATGGCGCCACTAATGAAATATCCACATGATTTTTCGAAAGTACCAACCTTCAAAAGATTACTGTCAAAATTTCATGACATTTGGACTATTATTTACCTAGTTACAGTGGTTTAAGTGACGCTACTTTTGTAATTTTCAAAACAATGGATTCAAAGCAATTTCGTGTGTTGATTTATCATTGCTATTTAATGGGTAAAAATACCGTTCAGGCTGAGGAATGGCTTCAAAAGTGTTACCCGGGCTCTGCTCCATCAATTGCAACCATCAAACGATGGTTTGCCGATTTCAAACGTGGTCGTACGGACACCGATGATGCTGAACGCTCTGGTAGGCCAAATGAGGCAGTTATTCCAGAAAACATCACAAAAATCAACAAAATGATTATGGCCGACCGCAAACTGAAATTGCAGGAGATAGCTGACATCCTAAAGATATCAAAAGGCAGTGTGTACACAATTTTGCATGATCATTTGGGCATGAGAAAGCTGTGTTCGAAATGGGTGCCGCGTTTGTTGACACCGGAACAAAAACAAAATCGTGTCGATGATTCGGAGAGCTGTTTGACCATTTTTAAGCGCAATCCGAACGAGTTTCTGCGTCGTTATGTGACCATGGACGAAACCTGGGTCCACCATTTCACTCCGGAGTCAAATCGGCAGTCAGCTGAATGGACAGAAGCCGGTGGAAGTCGACCAAAGCGCCCAAAAACACAAAAGTCAGCTGGCAAGGTTATGGCCTCAGTATTTTGGGATGCGCACGGAATAATATTCATCGACTATCTTGAAAAGGGAAGAACCATCAATAGTGAATATTACATAGCATTGCTAACGCGTTTGAAGAAGGAAATCGCCAAAAAAAGGCCTCATATGGCAAGGAAAAAAGTGCTCTTTCACCAAGACAATGCACCGTGTCACAAGTCGATGGTTACGATGGCCAAACTGCATGAATTGGGCTTTGAATTGCTTCCCCACCCGGCTTATTCTCCAGATCTGGCCCCCAGTGACTACTGGCTTTTTGCCGATCTCAAAAAAATGCTCCAGGGAAAAAGATATGGCTCGAATGAGGAGGTGATTGCCGAAACTGAAGCCTATTTTGAGGCCAAGGACAAATCGTTCTACAAAACTGGTATCGAAAAGCTAGAAAGGCGTTGGAATGATTGTATCACTCTAAAAGGGGACTATGTTGATGAATAAAATTGAATTTTGGCAAAAAAATGTTGTTTTCCTACTTAGGCTCGGGACTTATTGACCGATGTGTTATAAATGCTTTAATTTCGTTGGGAATAAATCAAAATAATTGTGGTAGAGAACAGTTATTTTTTCCCTAGTTTTTTCCCCGTTTGAAATAGTTGAGATGTCACTGTGAACTACTGTTGTCATTATGTGATGGAATAAATATAAAAGCTTTAATAATTAAAATGAGTTGGAAAATGTTTATTCATGGAATAATCGACACATCTGTACGTGTTTCTCTCTTTTCCCAAACGAATGTGTGTCGAAACAGTGAATATTGAGTTGGGTTGGTAAAAATGTGAAGTTGTTATCGGTAATGGCAGACGTCTACACAGGAAATGGGACGTTCGTGCCATCAAAACTAATGAATATAAAAGGGATGCGTAGAACTCAATTGATCGTGAGTTGGTTACATACACTCGAATCGTTTACAAGAGTCGGTCGTGAATTCAGTGAGCTTCATAAAGAGAAATTTTCATAACGAATTTAAAAATCCAATTTCAACGCAATTTAATCAATTTGAACAGTATGGCTTTTGAGTTAAATCAGCAAATATTTGCTTGGCTGTGCATTTACCCAGCTACAAGTTCACTTTGGGTGAAACGTTTCAATGTTTCGGTTACCGTGGTTGTGTTGATAACTGAATTGTTGGCCGAAATAGCGAGTGCTCTTTTTATCTATGAATTTGTTGGCAGTGACTTTGAAAATTGCCTCTATGCATTGTTTCAAGTTGCTGCTTTGTTCAGGTAGCCACATAAAAAATGGTCAATTCTAATGTGTTTAATGGACCATTTTTTCGATAAATTTAAGCTCAATTTCATGTCACATCGACTAATTTGTCTGTAATATTCATTGATTCACAGTGTAATTTACATGTGGCTCATCGCATTCATTCTTCGCGAAACGATTTATGACATTTTCACGAAATTCCAGCAAATCTATGATTCGAGTAATTATTTTTCAGATATTACAGGTACATATACACATATTCTATCCGAATTAAATAAATTTTTTTATATCAAATTATCCCTCTTCGAAAAGTTCAAGATAAATTTTCGTAAAATCATCTTTTTTCCACCTTTACAGATGAAAATACATCATTAGCAGTATATTTGAATGAAGCAAACGTTAAAATTACATGGAGTACAAAAGCTTTGGCCATCTTCTTGCCCAGTGCATTTCTTGTAATATTGACAACGATGGGCATTATAAATATTTCGTATTGCCTGTTGGTTTATGGTCACATTGTTGGGGATCGATTGTATTTTCCATACTATTTTATGTAATTTCGCCATAAATTGAATCCAAAGCATTTGAACTTGCATAAAGAATTTTATTTTATCCCATTAGCCTACCATGGAATCAGCGAACGCTCTGCGGTTGGATTGGACTGAATTTGTTGAGTGCTGGGGCCGCTTCATTTTATATGATCATAGATTATTCAATTTTAAGCTTTTTCGTTGGCATTTGTGAATATCATCACGTTTTTCCTGAATTCTTTGGTGTGCTAATGAATGAATTGGATCACAGAATCAACTCGAATGCCAATCAATTCAAAGACTTGTTTGTCAAATTGATTTACTTTCATAATACGGCTCGAGGGTATGTCTGAACATGACTTGATATTACTAAAAATTTTTTACTCTATTCTGATTTTTTTCTTGAAAATTTCAGAATGTTTTCGGAAACGGCCGATTTTTTCAGCCTTTTCATTTTTATTCAACTAGCCTGCAGTGTGATTTATTTGGCTTGCTCAATTTTTTTAACGGATATCGTATGTTTAGATCACTTAATCAGAAGTCAGCTTTATGTGCAGTGGGCAGTGCCCACTGGGCACTCAATTTTCAACCATTTTTCGTTTTGTCTCAAATTCCAGATCATGCAACATTTCGATTTGAGTATCGGTGTTCTATGCTCTTGCGTTTTTATAAGCGGTTCAAATCTATTTCTATACTGTTATTACGGAGGTCGCGCAACAATCGACATTGTTTCATATTCGAATCTATTGTTTGAGTCAGCATGGTTTAAATTACCCATTGAGTTTCAAAAGTTGGTCATCGTTATGATCGCAAACGCTCAGATTCCGATTGATTATGATGGATTTGGAGTGGCCCGTTTAAACTTGGGTACATTTATCGGGGTAGTTTTAACTTTGATTCTTTTCAAGTTTTAAACGGGCGAGTGATGTTCCAGTCGGTTTGTTTTTTTGCCAACAAAAATTCTCCAATGAACTTACAATATTATGCATATACTATGCACAGTGCAAACAAAATAAAAATCTCTCTCGGAGTCTGTTGTATACGCTTCTCTGTCTGTTTCCTTGTGGATGCAAGGAACAAACACTATGTGTGAGAATCGTTAAATGAACAAGCGCGCGTCACAGCGAATATGTACGCAACCAGCAGCTGCTGTTTAACAGATCTGTTCACCAGCAGCGCTACATAGCCAGCAACTTCAATGCTCTGGTCAAAATAGAAAAAAAATTGGAACAACCAAAACAATTTAAAATACGATTTTGAAAGTTTTCCAATACAACATTTTTTCGGCCAAAAACTAAGACTGGAACATCACAATCCTGCATTTTTCTCAATTGCTATCATACCGATACAAAAATATTTTCGTCAATTCATTCTACTTTTAGATGCTACGAATCGTTTTGAACTACTATATGGCTTTCAGGACATTGACCACTAAATAGACTCAACACACCATTTTCATTTTGAACTTTTGAATGGCGTAAATCAGCATTTCGCATGGCATTCACAAGGGATATCTGGGCACTGACGCATTTTTGTATTTATATCACAAATTGGATTTTAAACAGGTGATCAAAGAAGACTTCAATACCTTTCCTAAAGCCATTACAGGTTGAAGGAGAGAGGAGCTTTCATCTAAGGCGTATGTTGTACGCGTTTTCATTGTTGCCACACACAATGCATCACTATACCGCAAATATACCGCAAAGCTGGTAGTACATTATATGCGAGGCACTATATCACGCATAACTCTTTGCACTACAACTCACCAAATTTCTATATATGCATGAATACCCTTCTTTCGCTTTGAAATAAGGACAAGAAAAAACATCCTCATCAAACTGTTACAAACCGGATGCAAATTTGAGAATCTTTTTTTTCACTCAATTATTGTGAGATTCCAAAATGTTTGAGACCATTCGGAAGCGATTTAATTCTACTTTCCACACTGGCATTTTTTCGAGAAAAATAAATATAAATTGATGTAAACTTATTTTTTGCATCTTTGTGTTATATTTGTCACAAATAAAAAGGTTTCAAAAAGGCTAACCCATTTTATATATTAT
>NW_022601149.1:0-1250 GCF_009176505.1 Sitodiplosis mosellana | reverse complement strand
CTCACTGTGGCTGGACAAATATCATATTTTACGACCAGTTTGCCATCAAGCTATGATAGCTTGATCCATGCACTCGACAACACACCCATTGCGCAGTTGACTTTGGGTGTTGTGCAATCGAAAGTTTTGGCAGAATACTTCAAGCGAAAAGAAGCAAAGGAAACGAATGACTCATCATTTGGAGAACAAGCGACCGTATTGAAAACGACAACAAAGAAACTCAAATGTTTTTTCTGCAACAAGAGTTCGCATGTAAAAAAGGATTGCTTCAAATACAAAGAGTGGCTACAGAAGAAGCAAAAAGAAAACAAAGGCGGCGATAAGGTAAACAAAGTCGACGAACAGCAGAATGAATTTTTGTTTCACGTCTCAGAGGCATCAACAGAGAGTGACGACGATTGGTTAATCGATTCGGGTGCGACGAGTCATGTTACAAACAATAAACAGTTGTTTGAGTCATTCGATCCGACGAAGAGCAGCAAAGGCACAGTGGCGAACGACAGCACAGAGTGTGCGAAAGGGAAAGGCACATGCGCAATCACAATGGTGAATGAAAGCGGCGATTTATCGAATGCAAAATTGAACGATGTTTTGTTCGCACCGAACATTCATGGCAATATGATTTCAGTTGGCAAACTGATGTGCAAGGGATTTGCCATAATCTTCGATAACGGCATATGCGAGATAAAGAAAAAGGGGAAACAAGTAGCTGTAGCTGATTACGTTGACGGTTTGTTTCGATTGCGACGAGCGCATCAAGTGAATTCGTGTACGGAACACAAACACAAAGAAGGATGTATACACTATTGGCACCGCATGTTTGGACATCGCGATCCAGTGGCCATACGAACAATGTTCAAGAACGATTTGGTGAACGGCATGAAATTAACCGATTGCGGCATGCAAGTTCAATGCGAAACGTGTCTCGAAGCAAAATCAACACGACTGCCATTTCCAAAACAGTCGAACAGCAAGTCGAAAGCAGTACTTGATTTGGTTCATACAGATGTTTGCGGGCCGATGCAAACAGAATCGATTGGAAAGAAGCGCTACATTTTAACGTTGATCGATGACTATTCAAAGTTTACGGTGATTTATTTTTTGCGCAACAAATCTGAAGTTGAAGTGAAAATCAAGGAGTACGTCGAAATGGTTGAGAATAAATTCAATCGAAAACCGAAAATCATTCGTTCGGATCGTGGAGGCGAGTATATTGGCAGTGGAACGAAAGGCTATTTGAATGCAAAGGG
>NW_022601148.1:0-11459 GCF_009176505.1 Sitodiplosis mosellana | reverse complement strand
TAAATCAGGAGAATTTTGGCCCAGATCGGGAATTTGGTCCAATAATCTGCGGGAATCGTGATGAAAATCGGGAAATTCCCGCCTAGAAATCGGGAATGGGAGGTCTATACATAAAAGAGATTTAAAATAAAGTAAAAGGTAAAGTGGTTTCAAAAAGTATGGTAAGAAATGAACATAATGAGTGTTTGGAGGACACACTATGCCGAGTGTGTGTTTATTTATACTACAAATCAGTTGACAAACTTAGATTCAATTGTATTGAACAACAAAACTATTCTAAATATATTTTTAGTTGGATTTTTTGTTTTTTTTTTTAGTAGGAAATTGTTCTTTTTTGAGACGATTTTGTAACTTCTTAGGAGGACTTTGTATTTTTTTGGAAGTTTTTTGTTTGTTTTTAGGCGGATTTTGATTTCATCCTGTGGAAAAGTTCATCTTACGGATGTAAGACATTTTATTTAGTATAGCCTTACGCGGATATCGGCATTTCATTAAACGCACTCATTTCTCAACATTTTTACAACAATGGCGGCGTCCTTAGTGTGAAAAGAAGAAGCAGTCTCGTTCAAGCAATCTCACACGGATGTGATGGACAGATTCAATATTCGAAAAAACACTATCAGGAGACAGTTTCTTCAGTAAATTGACTTTTTAGTCAAAATATCCTATGATATCGACATTTTATTGAATATGGTGATCGTCCAGACCATATTTGTCAAAAATCAGGAAAAAATTATTTTGGGTATCGCCCAAATGGCTGTGAATAGAGGGAAATCGATAAATCAACACCTTTAGCCAAATTGCTGCCCAAAAAATTCTTTGTCATTCTAAACTAATGAGTTTTGGGCTAATTCGTATTCGTGTTATTAATTCATGAAAATTCAACCCAAATCCGACCTTATTTTGAACACAAAATAACGTTCAGTTGGGCGTTTAAAACTGTACGCAGTTTTCTGTGCGTTTCGCACTGTCAGAAGGGGTGGGCAAAAAAAGAGGGGAGGTGGTCATATCCCCAAGGTGGTCATTTCCCATCAAACATAAAATGTTATAAAATTTGCGAGCTAGTAAAGCCAAAATATTGGTCATTTCAGGTCAAGTCAGCGATAAATCGAATATCTATAACACAAAAGTGGAATAAATTGTTGGTAGAATACAGTCATGACCTATATTGGTTTGAGGGAACCAATAACATAGTATGTTATCGTTATGAAAAGAGACAGTTTTGTACTGCACGTTAATTTTTCAGCTCGTCATTACCGTATAGCAAAAATTGTATAAATATACTATAGAAGAAATTCTTTTTGTTCCAAATAAGAATTAGCGAAATTTTACATCATGGGCGGTGGTGGAAGTGAGCCGACAGACAACAAGGCACTTGATTCAACTGAACTATTTTCAACATAAAAATAACTAAGTAATCACTAAAAAATCAGCAACAACAGGAAAAGTACGCGAAAAATGAATAAGTATCATCGACAAAAGACACAATCAAACAAAATATTAATTATGTACAATTTGAACAACGAACGATAAAATAAATGAATATTGAAACGAACAGAGTGCAACAAAATTTGAAAATAAAAATCGTTTGGAAAAAGTGCAGTTTAAATATAAGCGAAAAAAAATCATGAATGGCTGGATTTCCATCACCAAAATTCATGTATTTAGTTATCAGATCGTGCATTTTCCATCATTATTAACGTCTACAAAACACAATCAAATAGTTCATTTAAAATGAAATTTTATTAATTTTTCACTTTTACATTGATATTGATGTTAATACATTTTTCTTTTTTCTTCTCCTTTTTTTCCATTCTTTGTCTTTTATCTTTTGTTATTATGACGGCAAAGGCTGGATCGGATTGATAATCTAACGGTTCAGATAGATGTGAAGCAGAGCTATCGGAAGGTTATTTTGATGATGATGCCTTTTTTTCTTTCGAAAAGGTAGCAAACCTTGCTTTTTGTTCTTCTTTTAACACCCTTAATTTGTCCTGAATCTGCTCTGGAGTAAGGTCCACATCGAATATATCGTCATTCAACATATTTTCAGATGAGTACGAATCAGAGCTATAGGTAGGTGCTTTTGATGATGCCTTTTTCTCTTTCTTTGTTATCTTTGTTTTATTCTTTGCTTCTAACTTCCCCAATTTGTCCTCAAACTGCTCTTGAGTAAGGCGCCAATCGAATAAATTGTCATCAGATGAATCCGAATCAGAGCTATCGGATTTTGGTGAGGACTTTTTCCCATCATGAATAATTGGACCGGGTTTTTTATAATATTGTTCTGCAGCAGCGTCATAATGAGGTGATTTTGATGATGACTTTTCGCGTTTTCCCTTCTTGCCACCATGACAAGTGCTCAGCAAAACGACCAGAATGAAAATCGTGATGAATTTAAAATTCACTACCGAAACCATCGTTCCAAAATTTTGTCAATATATAATTGATAAACGTTGGAAAAATTTGTACTGAATTGACAGAGAGATGTGACCTCTTTTATATCATTCGATTCTAAGAAAAATGAAATATTTCTATTGAAATTTGGACTAACACACAATTCACTTCAAATTCCAAAGTTGTGAATTTTTTTTATTCCCATAATCGATTATTGGATGAAAATTAACATTTTGTTGAATACCAAATTCTTTCTCTTCGTGAATTTTAAGCGTGTAGAAAACCACATTTTTCGTACAAGCAAAGAATTTTTTTGACATTTTCAATTCGAAAAACATGTGAATAAAGAATGATCTACTGATGATATTTTCAGGGGATCTGCTGTATTATCTTTGAACAAACAATGGTAATACCTTTTTAAACACGTTTATAGGTGTTGTTCTGCTAAAAAATTTTTCGCAATTGTGTTTAAAAACATCCACTAATTGTATCATCTTCTATATCGAAAAATTTCGGCTTTAATTCGAAATGAAAAGCAATTTCAGTATCTTTATGTTTGATCATGAACACGAAACAGCTTTGCTGAATGCTTTGATAGTATATACATATGTTTTTCAAATTCCTCTTCTGTGTACATTTCTAGTCGCCGTGTGCAAAACCAACGACTGCTAGTGTCGAACGTAAATGCACGTAAATGCTGCATAATTTTAAACGCACTCATTAATTTTTCATTTTTTTCCTATTAAGAATGGATGCGTTTAGTATTATGTGACTTGACACTAGCAGTCCATGTGCAAAACAAAAACTTTTTTTGAAACTCCGTACTGAAATTTTACTGACAACATGTGAATACACAAAATATATGGTGACTCATTACAATATATTTGATGACTAAGAAGAGGATATTTTGCATCGACCCAGAGCTTAAACTATGGATTTTCTTTGATTCACAATTTGTTCAAATCGAAATCCACAATGGTGTAAAAATCAGCGAATTGACAAACAAATACACAAGCGTACACTGCATATAAAATACCTCTACATAGTTCTGCTCAGTTCTGCTACAAAAGCATGCATAGAACTTCATTCGCTATGACAATGTATGAATCTTTTTTTGTGTGTGGAACGGATTCCGTAGGCTCATATGTGTAATTTCTCTACTGAGATGTTACTCCAATACATTGGAAAAATATGCATGAAACTGGCTTTAGCGTGCGCCTGTGTTGTATTCCAATTCACAGTAGCCATTTGATCATTTAATAGAAACAATATAGCGGCTAAATTCAAATAAACCGGTTGAAACCGAAATATTCATCACATCAAACTTCAACTCCAATCAGTCCAGCGTTGTCATATGGTTGCTGCATTTTCATAAAAATAAAAACTGAACCACCTAAAGCGTAAGCCCATCTTAGATGCTCGAAGAATGTCGCTTCCATTAATTAAATAAATAACTTCAAGGGTTTTGGAAATGCCAATATCCCAAAGTTGACCGATTTTTGAATCGTGAAGCTTTTTTCGATTGACAAAAAGGACGAGATCAAAATTTATCATATTTTACAGATACGAAATTTTTTAGAAATGACCAAAATATTATTTGTGTAGTCTTTTAAGAGCTCTATGATGACATATTGGATTTAGTACTGGTCACAACAAGAATTACTGTTTTTTACAAGAACATTTTAGGATTTATAAACAAGTTCGGCAGACTCATACAAAGCGAACAATCATCACATAAAGTGTGCAGTCGATGTAGCTGATTATTGCAAAAAGAATATTTGCAATAATCAGCGAAATATGTTCGCCATTTCGCTGTCCACCAATATGTCGAAATAAACCCGTTCTCCACCAAGTGTTTGAAAAATTAAAACATTTGTAAAGCGTTCTGTAGAAAAACGTTTAAATTCAGTCATTTTGAAAGAAAAATTTCTTAAGAAAAGGTCAAAAACATGATCAAACTAACGAAGACTTACGGACCATTTTCCGATTTAGAGCGGACCATTTGACTTTTAGAACGGACCAAAATGGCAAGAACGGACCATTAAAATAATCCATACATCAAATATATTTACCGTTTGAACGTCGCGCTTAGCGCGATTTTTTATTTAAAAGATACGTTAAATTCATATTTTATTGATGAATTCTTAATTCACCATTTGGAGTTTTTTGATTCACATTTCCAAATCTTGATTGTATCGACCTCGTAATCGTTCTATCCTATGGCCGTTTGTCGATGTGTCTGGTTTGTAAATTTAGCGACATCGATAAGTCCAGCATTGAGCATTCCAAGCAGTTATACCCGTGTGGAAATTTTTTGACTGTCTAACTCAGTCGATTAATTTGGGACATTCAGTGACTATTTGACTGACTAGAAATGATTGTCTCGAACAAAATAAGCAACTGCAGTTAACTTTAATCACAAATCACTCTTAGTCAAAATGTCCCAAATTAGTCGACTGACTGAAAGAATAACTAAACATGATTGTCTCCTTACAAAATGCATGATTTCAATCAACTTAGCCAGTTTTAGTTGTGTATCACTAAATACAGCCACATACAACTGAGTGACTGTTAGTCATTTTATTTACACACGGGTACTGAGTTAATTGCCAAACCGGAGTCTTTATCGCGTATTCTCTATTCGGAAGATTTGAGTCAGCATCGTGCTCTACGGATCTTTTTTCATCGACTCCCTGTATTTCGATTCCTTTTGTGAACAACATTAACACTTTCAGTAAAGGCAAGTTTGAAGGGCAAAAGAAAAGAGATGATAAGTATTTCGGTTTTTTATGGTTGAGTGATGATGACATTTCTGTTATTAGCTTAGGTTCTGACACCAAAAATTTCAGATGGAGTCAAAAAAAAAATCAATTCTAGTTCTCGGAAGAAAGTTTCGAAAAAGGTCCACATTTTTGAAAAATCAATGGGGGAGTCAAACAAAATCAAGTCGAAATTGTTGATATTCTTGATGGATTGACAAAATACACTCAAGTAGTTCATTTAAAATGAAATTTTATTAATTCTTTACATTGATATTGTAGAATTTGAATATCATGGAGGACGATAGTCCGACAAGTGACGCTCCAACAACTGTGCATTTCAAGCCAAATATCAAAAATGCCAGTTTTTGCGTCACGAGTATATATACAGTAAGTATGCTATTTTCTCATGACACTATTTGAGCCCCGGAATGTTAAGTACCGTTGGAAAGATCTTGGCCCAAATAGTCGGAAACACCATATCCCTCATGCCTAAAGTGTGGTCTAGGCAAAAATATAGCGGTTGGAAATTTTCAAATCTATACCCATATCCCACAAAAGAGGTACCCAGGGGGTAGTGAGAGGTGTCCAAGAGAAGCTCCTCCTCGCCACCTTTCCAACGCCGGTCCAAGCTTTCCGATTGGTCTAAAAACGAAAAAGTTATGGGCATTGGCAGTTTGACCATGGTTTCCTATGAAAGTATTGATTTGGATGTACGTGTCCCCCTGTGTCCACGAATTCTTTTGACCCCCACAGATTCTGGTGTCGATATGCCCAAGTTGTAACCGGTGTCGGGCCACATCGAAATCCGTCCTCAGATTGACATTTGTATCACAGGAGAGCTGGCTGTGGCTTCACTAGCCTGCATGTATATGATTTTTTCAAGTATTTATTTCGCACACTAGATCAACTCAGACACCCATCGGGCAAAGTCGTAATTATTTGATAAGACCTTCAAAAAGATCCATACACACATGCCAATGTTTATGTGATATAAAAGAAAAAAGTCGATTTTGGACGGCAAAACGCTTGAAAGGTTGACTTGGAGACTAAATTCAAAAGTCATGACGCGATATTGTTCTTTATTGTAAATAAATTTTCACAATAGTGAATGCGAAAAACACTTTTGAACTTCGTTCCCAGTAATACAGCGTCCTAGCGTCACTCAAAATGATATCAGTCATTTTGAGTGGTAAATCCACGCACGGAGCGTCACTCCATTTCAACCTCGTCTAGAGGTTTTTCGTCGGATTTCTTTTTGAGAAATTCCAATGGAAAGAACCATTTTAAAAGTAAATGGTGTCGTCAACACCACTGCATTTTATTTTCCATTTTGTTTTTTCTCTTCGAATCATTGAAATTTCAAGTCTTCGACGAACGACACGCGCCTTACAAGAAACAAATTTTATTGATATTACTTTTCCGCAAACTTTGTTTGTATGGAAAAGTATTGGTTTTACTAGCCAAAATTTCATGACATCTCCTCTTTCGAACCACTATAACGTCACGCCAAACTTCAAAAAGCACATATCTGTACACTGGGCAATGTAGATGGGAACAAATCCTGTAGTATGAATGAGTGTTGTAGTATGAATGAGTTTGTACCCGTTGAATGCTAGTTAACGACTGTCTTTATTGTTTGCTCTTATATGATAGTTACATTGTCACAGGTGAGGCGGCGTATAGCGCCATCTATGCTACATCTCCCTCATTTTTTTAGAATGAAATTTATTTTATTCTTTATTTACATTTAATTCCATTCCAAAAAAATACTTCATTTTCTTACATTTAGTTTGAAATTCGGATGAAATCTAGTTCTATTCTTTGTTTTTGTTTTTTTTTTCATTCGATTCCATCCTTCTTAAATATCAAAAAAATTCAATTGTAACAATCATTTACTTAGAAGCTATTACATTGCAATTCATGTGTTTATGTTTGTGTTCAAATCTGAAATGAAAAAGACCAACGAAATTGAGAATAACAAAAAAAATTGCTTAATGCTAATATCGTCGGCCGCTTCGTGTGATTCGTTGCTGTGAAGGCTGCTGGAAGTGTTTCGATTAATGTGGTTATTAATTACTGTTTTGTTTTCAACAAATTTCTTAATGTGGTTGCTGTTTCTGCGATACACTCTATCTTCAGATTGAATTAAGTACGAACGAGGCTCAGCACAGGCTTGAATAATTATGCCATGCTGCCATTTTTTATTATTTATGAAAAGAACCTTTTCATTTGGTTCGAAGGGTTCTCGTTGTCTCGTTCCAATATCATAATACTTCTTTGAGAGTGTTTATTTTCTTTCGTGTTGTTTCGCAACGTTGACACTATTAAATGGTTTGAATTTATTGACATGCATTAGCATATTCGATCTCAAATTACGATTTTGCATTAACTGCGCTGGTGTATGATTCATGTATTTTGTTGGTGTGGTTCTGTATGCGAGCAATGACTTGTAAATATCTTGCTCTGAGCTCGACTTTTTTAGAATATTTTTACAGACTTGCACCATTCTTTCGGCCATTCCATTCGATTGTGCGTAATTCGGGGAACTATTAACTATTTTCACATCATTTTCTCTCGTAAATTCTTTACTTTCGAACGATCCGAAAGGCATATTGTCGGCAATTACAATATGTGGATAACCAAATTGAGCAAAGAGTTTTATTAACTCGAGATTTGTTGTGCGTGCTGTTTTGTCTTTTAACTTTATCAATTCTATCCATTTTGAATAGTAATCGACAACAACTAAATAATCTTTCCCCTTATGATACAAAATGTCGCAAGCTACTTTCATAAATGGGCCGCTAGGAATTTCATGCGGAATCATGGGCTCTTTCCTATTTTTAGGTGCATTTTCTTGACAAATTCTACATCGGGTCGTTACATGCTCAATATCATTATTTATATTCGGCCAATACACTGAGGACTTCGCTCTCTCAATCGTTTTCGTTATGCCAAAATGTGGCTCATGTAGCTTCTTCAAAATTAATTTTCGCATGTTTTTTGTTATAATGATACGTTCATTATAAAATAGCAAATCGTCTTCCAAAATAATATCATTTTTCAATCTAAACAAAAATCTGAGGGGCTCTGGGCATTTTTTCTTATCATTTGGCCATCCGATTTTACAGTACTCTTTTACCTTTCTTAGTACATCATCACTTTCTGTCTCTTTCTGCATTTCTCTCTTCTTTTCATCGCTTATATTTATTGACAATATGGCGTGTGTAATGCTTGTGTCTTCTTCGCTGTCGTCACTAATATTTATATATCTCGACAAATAATCGGCTAAATGAATGGTTTTTCCCGGTGCATATTCAAGATTGACATCATAATTTAACAATTTAATGCGCATACGTTGTAATTTTGCCGATACGATTTTGTGTATGTCTTTTTGCATGATGCCCAACAATGGTTTATGGTCGTTGACAACACGAATTTTTCGACCGTACGTAAAATAATTAAATTTAGTGCATGCAAATACAATCGATAACATCTCCTTTTCTATCTGTGAATAGTTTTGCTCAGTTGGTGAGAGACTTCTTGACGCAAAAGAAATTGGTTTACCGTCCTGTAACAGACAACAACCCAATCCATCTTGAGACGCATCGCACTGTATAACAAGTTCTTTTGTCGAATCAAAAGGCACCAAAATATTTGCCGATAAAATGTCATTTTTTATGTCATTGAATATTTTTGTGTGCAACTCTGTCCATTTAAATATCACATTCTTCTTTAGCAGTTCCCTTAGCACAGTTGCTTTCTGTGATAAATTCGCAACAAATGGCCTCATAAAATTAATCACACCCATAAATGTCTGTAAGTCTTTTTTATTTTTCGGGCTCGTCATTTTTCTTATTCCTTCTAACCTTTCTGGATCTGGCTCAATTTTATTTAACGAAAATATATGGCCCAAATATTTCACCGACTCGCTTGCAATTTGCATTTTCTTTTCATTAAATCTTACATTTTTTTCTCTAGCCCTTTCTAAAACTTTAATCAATGCTTCGTCATGCTCTTGTTTTGTTTTGCCCACAATAAATATGTCATCAAAATACACGTGCACATTTTTAATGTCACCAAAATTAGCAAAATTCTTTCTTTGAAATACTTTCGGACCCGTTTTAATGCCAAAAGGCATTCTAATGTATCGATAATTGCCAAATGGTGTAGCGAATGTACACAAATTACGCGACTCCTCTGCTAAGCGCACTTGATGAAAACCATCTTTTAAATCCAACACGGAAAAATATTTAATTCCATTCACACTCGATGAAAATTCTTCAAATGTGGGAATATACGATTGTTCGTCCAATATTTGTTTATTCAATTCAGACGGGTCGATACATAATCTCAGCGATCTTTCTAAATCCTTCTTTTCTACTGTAACTAGATGATGCACCCATTCACTTCGTTCATCGGCCTTTTCAATTACTCCATTCCTTTCTAACTCATTTAATCTCATTTTTAATTTACTTTTTATTGCGAGCGGTACCTTTCTTGGTGCATGCGCTACTGGTTGAGCGTCTTTTTTCAACAAAATTCTATATTCACCATCAAATGTGCCCAGACCCTCAAATAATTCTGAATAATGCTTGAAAACGTACGATTTATCAATGTTCGCGCAAAGTGCCTCTAGTCAAAAATTGTATCGATTTATTCTGTTTGTGTTGTTGCGTGTGCGCGGTGGGCTGACGATGCCAAATGCTGTGCATGTCGCCAAACCAAGTATAGGGGTCACATCAAGATCAACGACGGCGAAAACAACTCTCAAATTCATATTTTTAAAGGAACAAATCAATGAACACATACCTTCTGGATTTATCGTTTGTCCACCAAATGCTCTCAATGTCATGTTTGTGAACCGCAAACCCTCGTTCGAACCAAACATCAATCGTCTGAAAATGTGTAACGGCAATACATTCATTTCAGCACCAGTGTCAATTTTAAATGCCACGAGTTGATCATTGATGCGAATTCTTTCCAACCACCTTGTTGCAATCACATCTCCGGCTGTGTTTGTTACATTTCGTTCAAGTGCCCCAATGTAAAAATCGTTGTTATCGTTTGCAAAGCCATATTCAATTGAATTTATGCTGCGCGATTTGCAAACGCTTCCAAAATGATTGGGCTTAGAACATACATTGCAAGTCTTTCCCTGAGCTGGACATTTGTCGTTGAAATTGTGATTGTATCCGCATCGTTTGCATTTGGATTGATTGGTGTTGTTTCGGCTGTTTTCACTGTTGTTGTTACTACCTCTGCTGTTGCTGTTGCCACTGTTTCGGCTCGCGTTCGAACGGTACTGTGTGTTGCCTTGCCACGTGGTTGCTCTCTTATCGTTCTGTCTGTGCTTGTTGTTGTTGCTTTGTCTCGTATTCTTACTGTGTTGTTTGTACGTTTGTGTTGACTGTGCACCGTCTCCCTTCAACTCATTGACTTCTTGCGATTTAATTTTACTCATTTTTTCGGTGTGCTCTTTGGTTGCCTCTGCTGCACGACATTTTTCAACGGCTGCATCGTATGTTAAGTCATTTGATTCCAATAATTTCGTTTGTAATTTTTTATCGGTAATGCCCATGACGATTCTGTCCCGCAACATTTCGTTCGTCGCTTGATTAAATTCGCATGATTTCACCAGCAATTTGATGTCCATCAAAAAGGCATCGAACGATTCTCCTTCTTTCTGGTCTCGATTGTAGAACATATACCTGTCGTAAACGGTGTTTTTTCGTGCGGCACAAAAATCAGCAAATGCTTTCGTTACATCGTTGTAAGTTGCTCTCTGTCAAATCAAATGTATCGTAAATTTCGACGGCTTCGGGACCCACTGCATTCAAAAATGTGTTGATTTTTACTGGATCGGTCTTCTCTCCCATTCCGATGGCAATCACAAAAATGTCGTAGTTGCGTTTGAATTTCTTCCAATTCTCGTTCAAATTTCCATCCAATTTCAATGGATCAACGGGTTTAATGTACATGTGGTCAGTCATTTTTCGGCTTTTTTCTTTTTCTCTTCTTTCCTTTCTGCTTTTTTTCTTTTTCTCTTTTTTCCTTTCTGTAGTCTTCGATTTCTACGCGATTTACAACAACGTCGCTTGGTTTTATTCTCTTCAAAACTGCTTTCAAACCTTTCTCCGCAGTGCGTGTTCCAATTTTTTCTCTCCTTTCTTCAATCAACAAATTTTTACTTTTCTTGGCTGTTTTTTGCAAATCGCCGACTTTTTCCTTTCTAGTCTGTGACCTCAGCTTCATTAGATGTATATTATTTTAATTAATTTCATCCGATTACTTGGATTTTTT
>NW_022601147.1:0-12588 GCF_009176505.1 Sitodiplosis mosellana | reverse complement strand
CCGTCACCACCAAGGAATGTGATCGTGAGCTCCAACAGCTCCTTATAATCGCTACGTATTTGAGTATGTTTGATTTGGTTTTGGCAAAACTGTTTGATTTGTTCACGTTCATCATTGGAAATTTTTGAGCACACAATTGAGTCATCAAGGCCAGAATTGAATTGATCTCGTTTGATTTCGTGCCATACATCAGCGAATCGATTGAAAATTAGAGTTTCAGGTGCACTGCTGCTGCCACACTTCTTCTCAAAGACATTTTTAAGCACAATTTCATGAACATGATGGCGTGCAAGATAAATGAGTTTCCGGCCGAGAAGTTCTTCCAAAAGAACACAAGCACCACTCTTATGGCCAGTATTTGAGGAAGTTGTATCAAAGCTACAGGTCACAACTCTTTCAGAAATGTTCCATTCAACTAGAATATTATAAACGGCTTGAGCAATATTTTTTCCCGTACCCGATTCAATATTCGGAGCGCCTAAAAATTTGAAACTTCCATTGTAGCTAACAAGAACTGCTATACGATCTACCTAAGATCTGCTGCACAAATCATTCAAAAATTTTCCATCCCAGTGAACCACTAAACGATCGTTAGTACTTAACTATTTTATAGTAAAATAAAAGGATAAAAAAAACTTAAATATACATTAAAAACACGTGTAAAATTCGTATTACGTTGTCTATGAAATCGGATTTTGATTCATCATATTGAATTCGTCGATTTTCCTACGCGATTCTTGTAGAGAAGTACGATTTTGGACTAAATTATCGGCAGGAATCTCCAAAGCATCTACCGTTGCCATCAATATATGCATCGCCTCTCTGTCAGACGTGTGCAAGGTCAAAAATTCTAGGGGGGGTGAAATGATTTTGCCAGAGGGGCGGTGAAAATTAAAAATGGGGGTCTGAAAACTTATAAATGGGTTTCACAAAAAAAATGAAGACCTAAAAAAAAGGTCCTCACTTTTGAAAATCGATTCTATCTAGTGTAAAACCAGTCTCCGGAAAAAGTGAAGACTAAAAAAAAAGATCCTCACTTTTGAAAATCGATTATATCTTTATATCTAGTATAGAATTTTCCAAATCGCTCGAGGGGGGTAAAACCGGAAAACCCCCCCTTGCACACATGTGCTCTCTGTTCGACAACTGATCGCGAAGAAAAAAGAAGAGTTCGAAATGATTTATTTATTTTATTCATAGGTGTTAATTTTTGTAATAATTATTCGTTTTTTTATTCACTTATTACTTTTGTCATATTTATTCATTTATTCGTTATTCGTTCTTATTCGCGAATAAGAACGAATAATTATTCATTTATTCGTGAATAAGTTGTAATAGTTATTACTTCTTACAACTTCTTTTTCAATTTTTATTACATTTCTTATTCGTTTCTTGCATGAATAAATGAATAATTATTCGTTCTTATTCGCGAATAAGAACGAATAACGAATAAATGAATAATCACATTAAATGAATAAGTAATAAAATCTTTTATTACTTATTATTTATTCGTTACACCTATGATTTTATTTATTTATTTATTTATTTCACACCGCCAAAAACTGGCTGAATATTTTGGTTTGCAGGAAAACGACCCCAAGAGTCGTGAAAAACCTGATCTTTTCGTGTTTGTACAAAAATGACATATGATTTACCTGCCGAGGCCAGATACACGAACTGAATGGGAATACACGAAATTTTATTTTTCCATCTGAAGCGGCGCGACATAAGCGCAAAAAAAATGCATAAAAAATATGTCAAAAAAACACCACTATTTTGAGATATTTAACATTTTATACTTTGAACCCATTTTTGGAGGTTCCAATGGGGCCATAGAGCATAGGTTACTAGGCGGATTTTGTAGCCCCATCGATTCCCTTTCCAACGGTACCATAATTTTGGCAATGTGTCAACTATTTCACAGTTAGATTTTAGTTGGCGCAAACCCTTTTTTTCGATTTTTTCAATTTTTCCAAAAATTCACACTGGGTTAACTCAGAAAGGTGGGCCACTTTTATTTATTTATTTCACACCGCCAAAAACTGGCTGAATATTTTGGTTTGCAGGAAAACGACTCCAAGAGTCGTGAAAAACCTGATCTTTTCGTGTTTGTACAATATAGGGTATTTTCATAGATAGTTATAGCAGTCTTTCTCGATTTGAATTTAGGGTTTGGTCTATAAAATTTAACACAAAGAAACCTAACCAATACAAGGAAATGAGTAGTAAGCCGAATCGTCAACGGTTCAGATAATCTAACAACGCGTTTAAGAAAAGATAGACTAACTGGAGCGTTAAACATATTTTTGTCGGCCTTAATGACTGCAAAAGTCTTCTTTCAATTTATCAGAGAAGTGATATATTGAAGAAAAGTTTTACGTCTAGTCTAACAAGTCCCTGTTGGTAGATATAAATTTACAATTTAGTAGAGACCGAAAGACATAAAAAAGTATTCTGATTTTCGCAAATACATTGACACAAACGGTAGTTTCCATTATAAAGTAATAACAGGTCAAAGCTAATCACCAACTCAGAGGATGGCTATATCACAGTCAATGTTGCCACTTATTTTAAAGTTTGAGTAAAAATCACAGATAAATATCATTATTTCTATACATTTCGTAGGGATGTAAGATAACAATTTGTCAATATTTAATATTAAATTTTTGGTTTTGTTCGCTGCGTACCGACGAGATGAAATTTGCACGGCTGGTTGAGTTATTGAAGTTTTCAGCCACTTTGTTTGCAAACTTGCATATTTGAGGCACTTGAGCTCTGATTTGTTTGTCCATGAGCTTATCTTTAATCTTTAGGTAGTCTGTGTGCCTTAACCTACGTACGCTCTCTCCAATTGCGATGTCATTGCGTACATTGGGACAATTTGCGATCCCATTCACGATGTCGTACATGAATACAATAGATGCATTCACTCTCCTACGCTCCAACGATGTCATGTTCAACGCTTCAAGTCGCTTGTTGTAGTCGGTGATACTGTAGCCGTTAGCCGCCGTACGGTACTCTCTTCGGGCGAACTGGGTGAACTTTCTCAACACGCTCTCAATTTTGTCGATATGCACGGTATAAGTTGGTAACCATACAACATTGCAGTACTCAAGATGGGACTGAACCAGTGCGTAGTATAGTGTTTTGAGCGTTTGAACGTCGGTTATGTCGTAACAAAATCTTTTGATGAATCCCAAGGCTGCTGTAGCTCTCGAGGTGACCGCGTCAATGTGCTTTATAAAGCTAAGCTTTTGGTCAATGATGACGCCGAGATCTTTGTGGTCCAGTACGCGCTTGAAGGTAAAATCACCGTATTTATAATTAGTGTCGATGATGTCCTTCCTTTTTGTGGTGATTGTAAGGACTGCACATTTGTCAAGGTTCAGGTGCAAATTGTTCACGTCGCACCAAACCTTTAGTTTGTCGATGGCTCGCTGTAACGCTTCCGCATCCGTGCTCGAGTGGATGATTTTCGCGATTTTTACATCATCGGCGAACAAAGAAATGAACACGTCGTTCATTTCGTCCACTATGTCGTTGATGAACAACAGGAATAGTGTGGGTCCGAGATGACTACCCTGTGGTACGCCAGATGATACGTTGAATTCGTTAGACTCACTGCTCCCATACTTAACGAATTGCGTTCTGTTGGACAGGTATGATTCGATCCAAGCAAGAAGATTGTCTGGCAGGTTGAACGATCTGAGTTTCAGAATCAATCTCTTGTGGTTTACTCTGTCAAACGCTTTACTGAAGTCCGTGTAGAGAACGTCCACTTGCGCACCTGAATTTATGCCTCTCTGGGCATAGTAGGTAAATTCGGTGAGATTAGATGCAGTGGATCTGGACTTCATGAAGCCGTGTTGCTTCTTGGTGATTTTGTCCTGTACCAGAGACAAAAGTTTGACGTTCACCAAATGCTCGAAGAACTTCGCCACAGTTTGGAGCTTAGCAATTTTCGATCTCGACCCCTTTTTGAAAATAGGTGACACACTCGAGCGTTTCCATTTGTCAGGAAAATGGCCAGTTGACAATGATTCATTGAAAATCTCGGTGAGTGGAGCCGCCAAATGACTCGCACAGTTTTTCAGTATCAATGGGTGCATACCATCGGGACCCGTACCTTTTTTGGTGTTCACGGCTTGCAGCTCTTCAAGCACGAAATCGATGTCGAGCTGGAATTCCTCAGTTTGGTGTGACTCATCGGTAGGCGATTGTTGAACGCCTTGAGTTGTTGAGTCATCGTAGTTGCTACTGAAGAAGTTTGCAAACAGGTTTCGTTTGCTGTGCGCACATCACCAAATTGCATGACTTTTGGTTTGTTGTCGGTGCTCTTCTTTGAATTGACATTAATTTTTCAATCTCATTTTTTTCACCTTCGCTTTATCAAGTGCGGCGCATAAATTATATTATTATTAAATATAATAATGATGGATTAAAATGAGCAATAATAATTGGATAAGCAGCAAGTATACTAACCAGATTGTTGCAAATTCGTGGCTTGCTCATGTCTTGTTTTTCGCGCGTCTTCCTTTTCTTTCCGCAATTTCGATCTTTCTTCTTTGCCTGCCAATTTCATATCAACCCCAACATTGAACCTGGTCGTCCTTTTTGCCGCTGTTTTTCCAAAAATTCTTTGTCTTCTTCATTTCTCATCGTCTCCAGAGCATTGGCAGCCGCAATGTCAAAAAGATCATCTAAATCGTCCATGAAAGAACTAAATTTTTCTTTCATTCCGAATGACATTTGTTCCACCTTTACTTTGTTAAAGGCTTTCCAGTCATCGTAAATTTTAACAATTTTGTCGGCACATTTATCTTTTAGGCGAGTTGGTATACGCGCTTGCTGCCAAAATATCAAAACAGCATCAATGGTTAGATTTGCGCTCTCTTTGGCGCTTAATTTCACAAAACGCATGTTATAGAAAAACACTTCCAAAACTTGTCTGTTCGACGGCAACTTAGCTCCGACAAGTTGATGTGAAACGTGCCCAATCAAAGCAATTTGTCGTTGTTTTTCATCAGCCTTACGAGTTTTTACCGATGAAACACTTGATTCCAATGATTTTGCCATTTTTATCATAAATTATTTGGAATATTGAACAGCTTATTTGTTGCACTTGATGATGAAAATGATGAAATACATTGCACAATGTTCACAAGTTTGACGTTTGAATTTGACTTTGACACTTCGACTCGTGAATGAACGCTTTGGTTGAAAATGATCAACCCTGCAAATACTCAAGCGTCGTAAATCGTTGCTAATTTGAATTAAAACAATAAATTCACCATTATATATCAATATTAGCGTATTGTAGTGATTTATGTAAGAAAAAAAAACGAAAAAATGACGAAATTTCAATAAAATTGACTTTTTCCAACTACCTACATTTTTTGGGTCCATTAAATATTGTCCGATCGGTTCCAAATTTTTTAATTGTTTTTTTAACATCAAACGGAAACTTTTTCAGCCCGGGGAGCGATAACATTGTCATTACGGAAAGTCTCCTAACAAACCACGACCATGGTACCAATGTGCAAATAAACATCGTCAATTTCAGGTAAAACGACGGATTTTCCAATTTGCGACATCATAAGGTCAATTGAATGGTTTGGAGCGAAAATGTAATACAGAAAAGTTGAGCGGAAAAATGTCGATGATGAATGAGCGGAAAAGGGATAGCTATATAGTAAACTATAGTGAACTATATAGCTATCCCTTTTCATTTGACATTTTTCCGCTCAACTTTCCTGTATTACATTTTCGCTCCAAACCATTCAATTAATGCTGCGTTTAAAACGTCGAATCGTTTTTGATCCAACAGTGTCATTGAGCCGGGTTCACGCTGATCAATGACGCACTTGCATAGTTTTGTCACCGATGCTTATGTGTCATCATCTTCACTATCCAGTTCAATTGTGTTGGAATCGGCACCAGTCGACTGCTTCTCATTGGAAACAGGTGTTGCCGAAACATGGATGGTTAGGGTTTTCGACCGAGGATCCAGAACCAATCGACTGCTCATTTTCATTTGCAGGTGGTACTGAATCGTTAGGTTTATTCCCTTTACCATCTTTTTTGGACGTTAAAGCAGTTCCAATCAACGAAGATGTCTTCGGTGTAACTGCTTTGTCAGTCTTTTTGTTGCCTTTCTTCTTGCTCTTCTGCTCAGCACTTGGTGGAGTGCCACCTTGTTCACGACCTCGCTTTGCTGGTGTGTTAGCGGTTGTGTCGGTTTTCAGGCGGTCAATTGGATTGGCGTGTTGTTTTGCAATCGTTTGTCGGGTTTTGGTGCGAGTACGATTGTTTTTGCCATGTGTATCAGTTTTGATTACACCACTGGCCTCAGCATTTTAGTTGAGGGCGATTGTAATTTCTTTTCTTTATCGCACCGGTGTTTGGGCGTGAAGGTTTTGCCTTGTCCGGTTTGACATTCGAAATTATTGCCGGCGCTGTGGAGGCTCCAGTCTGTGGAACACTTCCGACGGTTTTCAAATTGTCGTTGGTGTCATCCAGTATTCTGGCCTCTTGTGATGGAGTCAAAATTTCTTCGGTAGACTCGGACATTTCTGCGAAATTCAGAAAAAAGTTCAAATTGATTATGAATTAAATAAAATGAGATACGAAAATGAAACAGACATCAAACTCAAACAATGAATGAGCCGATATCAGTCTCAATCAAAGTGTCAAGTGATTCAAAACAAGTTTTGCTTTCATTTAAATCGAATGGATTCAAATGGAGTAGACGCTGGCGATTATTTGCTCATTTCGTACGGTGAAACACTTTTGCTCAACACAAAATTGATACGTCCCCACTCAATGAGCACATGTGCATCCGTTAACGGAATAAAACCGCCTAAAGTTATGCAAAACGCAAAAAAAGAAACGTGTGGTTTTGCACAGGTGGAAAAAATTACCGTCGAACGATTTCTTTGGTCCAAGGGATTCGGCAATATTTCAATCGAAGAAAAAACCAACTAAAAACCGGTTTTAACACAGAGTCACTACACTACAAAATGCTCCAATAGTTTTGTATGCGGTAGCTGAAACTAACCACACTCCGGTATTACGGTGGGTGCGATGAAAATTGTTTGCTCACGATCTAAAAAAAGAATACACTGAGCGACAGTCCAATTTCATGAATAAATTCAGCGGTACTTATTTGCTTGAATTTGATAATTTTGACGATTTTATCGAAACGGTCGCGGTAGAAAAAACACTTGTTGACTTGACAGCTGTCAAAACCTCCCTCACACCCCTTACATTTTAGATTCGTCGAACATGATTGACTCGATTTTCCTGGTTTTAAACACAGTACACAAAGCTCGTTAGTTCTCACGAATCTTTGTCGATCGTTAATTGGCATTTTTTTAAAAAGAAACACATAAAGACGAATACAACAAGCGACTCGAAGCCCTGGATGTGACATCATTAGAAATAAGGAGAGTAAATGCATCAATTGTATTTATTTACGATATCGTGAGTGGATACGCAAACTGTCCTACTGTACGCAATGATATAGCAGTAGGTGAGAGCATTCGTACCTTGCACTACACCAACCACCTAAAGATCAAGGACAATCTGATGGATAAACAGATTAGAGCTCAAATACCACAATTGTGCAAATACGTAAACAAAGTGGCCGGTCCGTTCGAAAATTCAACCAGTCGCGCAAACTTCATCACATCAGTACGAAAAGAGCCCAGCCAAGTTTTTAGTTTAGAGTACCGACAAATTATTTTTTACATCCTTACTAAATGTATAGCATTAATGAGGCAAAACTGTGATTTTTACACAAATTTATTGTAAATTTAGCAACATTGACTGTGATATAGCCATCCATTGAGTTGGTGATTGTTTTTGACCTGTTATTTATTTATAATGGAATATAGTTACTCTTGTCAATGTACGTAAAAATCAAACCAAAACAAATTGTATAAAAACAAAAGATCAGGTTTTTCACGACTCTTGGAGTCATTTTCCTGCAAAACCGAATATTCAGCCAGTTTTTGGCGGTGTAAATAAAAAAAAGAGTGCATGTCTTTCTTTGCAGCAGTTGCATGCATCTTTTGATTTTTTCTCTGGCTTACTTTTACATTTTTGATTTTCTCTTTTCACCTTTTGGAGCACTTTTGCTCTTTACTCCAAAAAAAATCATGAAATTTTTATGGATGACGTATAATTCGAGGCTCGTTTCATTCAATTTTTTGCTCAAGATATGCAAAATACATTGCAGCGCCGTACCGAGCCTCGATTTCTTGAGGGTGCTGAGCACCAGAACATGTTGTTATCAAAGTCAGTGGAAATATGAATAATCAATACAAAATATATATTTTTTACAGGAGAGTAGACTCGGAATTCTTCATAAATATTGTTCAAAGTTTTTGTCTTGATATTCTTACTGATTCGCATGACACATAAGTTCATCGAAACTTAATCACGAGTTCGAAATATGCTCAATCAGAATAAAACAATCAATCAATATCCAAAGTCAAACGTAATCTTTCAACGGACGACGCGTTTATGTTTGCTTATGTAAATGATTTTCTTGTAAACATCACTGCGACTGAGATTGATAATTTGGTGTGACCACAACGTGCTATGTAGCGATTTTTTGCACGGCTTCTCACTGGAACGTCGAAGAATAGCCGAATTATTCGATATATGTTTATTTTCTCAATATAGACTAAACAAAATAGAACACAATGGAAAAACAGGCTGTTGATATGATTAAGGTTTTCGAAGCATTTTAAACGACACGAGTACTTAGGCACATTCATGAAAAAAAATCTGATGAAATATGCAGAATGCACAAAATCGATCGCAAGCAAAATCATTTTTACCGTTTGATGGGACGAATTACTCGCCAGCTAATTCATTTTCGGTTGAGCGTTTGAGTAGTGAGAATGAAATCTTGTATCAAGTAACATTTGTGGCTTAATTTTGATGCAAACTGAAAAATTCGAGTCGTTTTGCGAAAATGTCGAAGGGTGACAATGACGATCCAAATGTAAATCCGGTGCCAGAAAATGTGCCGAAAAAAACGCCGAAAACTATAAAGAGCTATTTTTCGATCACAAAAGGTAAGCTGTTTGAACGTGGTTTAATTAGAGCATCGAGATAACTGAAGTTTCTTCGAATGGTATTGGAATATGAAAATGTGTTTTTTCCTGTGTTTTAGATCCCATATCCACACAGAAAACTGCAAGTTCAACTGATGAAGTAAATTCAAATGTGCCATGTTCAAGTAGTGCATCAGATCTTTCTCTCTCTGCCGCAGTGAATACCAATTAGAACATCAATTCGGTGAAGGTAGAATTTTTTAACTATGTGTTCAAAAAATTGTTTTTGCATTGGAAATGTTATTGAATTATTCGAAATTGTTAATAGGTTCCACCAACAAGTATTTGACTGCACCCAATGATATCACAGCGATAGGAGCAGAATTCAATTGCAATGATCAATTCGAAAAATTCAAAACATACAAATTTCCAAAATCGGGCAATGATCAGCGAAGTTTTCAACTGCAGTGGGTTCACCGTTACAATTGGATTGAATATTCCAAAGACCGTGATGCCGTATTTTGCAATGTTTGCCGACAGTATGGACAAAACACAAACCCACAATTCACTTTGACTGGATACTCAGCATGGAAAACAGCTCTCTCCAAAAACAAAGGTTTTGAAAGGCACTGCAGATCAGCAGAACACCTACAAGCAGTATCAATTCAAATGGAAAAACGCAAGCGTATTGAAAGTGGCACGTCGGTCTCAGAGCTGTTAAGTGCTCCTGTTTTGGAAGTAATTGAATTTTTGGCCGGACACCGATTGGCTCTTCGAGGAGATTGGGATGAAGAGGACAAAGAAGAAGGTGGGCTATTCAATGGCTTATTTGAATTCGCAATCGAAAAGGATCCACGTCTGGTTGAATGTCAGAAAGCAATGCCGCCTAATACAACTTATAAGTCGCCACGAATTCAAAATGAATTTATCGAAATTCTGGCTCATACAGTGCGTGAAAGCATTGTGAAAGAGATAGCCGAAGCAGTCGCAGTTATTTTACAATCCTTTCCGAAGGAACCAAAGATAAAAACGGCACAGAATGTGTCTCAATTGCGGCGCGATTTACCTCGAAAGGAAAACCAAAAGAAGTTTTATTATTCTTCGAATCAACTGAAGCTGTGGATGCTGAAGCGTTCACGTAATTAATGCTTGAATCTTTGGCTGAGTATGGTTTGGATGCCGGGAAAATAATTTGCCAATGTTACGATGGTGCTGCAGTGATGAACGGATATAAGAGCGGAGTGGCAAAGCGGCTACAAGATTCGTTGAACAAAACAATTCCATAAGTTCACTGTTTTAATCACAGATTGCGGTTGGTGATCATAGACACGATCAAATGCGTAAGCTCTATCAAAGAATTTTTTGAGAAAATTCAACTGATTTACACGTCATTTAAGAAACCAAAAATAAAGCGACTGTACGAAGGAAGCGCGATCAAACGCCTAATCGACACTCGTTGGACATCAGAAAACCCCAAACTATTTTCGTGTACAATTTATTTCGTGATTTCGTATTTTTTTCAATTTTTTCTTGAAACTTTGATCTTTCTTAGGAGAACGCTGAATTTTTTCCAGAAGGTGCTCTGATAACGTCAGAGGGTGCTGCGCACCCTCCAGCACCTATCACGGTACGGGCCTGATACATTGTTCTTTTGTCATATCTTTCAATAATGCTATGTACTCCCGGCTATTGTCCATCAATTGATCAATTGTTGCAGCTGTTCTGCTGAACCGTTTGTCATTTTTGGCTGATCCATCAAACCGTCGAGTGCCATATGCATTATTTCTCTCTATTTTCAAATCTGTTTTGTAGAATTTTCCATGCCACGTGGAAATTTTCATTTCCAACTAAATCTTGTCGTTGGATTGCTCTTAGGGCTGTGCCCTTTAGATTTGTCTTCAAATAATGCATTTTTTGAACATCATTTAATGGCCTGTTGTCAGTAATCATCGTTTTAAACAGTTCAGAGAAAGTTGGCCAATGGCCATGTCTTCCAATTTCCGGAAAACTGTTGAATTTGAATTGGTTTTAATTTTAATGGTGTTGGTTCAACGGTGTCATGAAAGTGCATTGGTCGTCTGCCCAGCATTGTCAACACACGTACATACCTCTTCTCCATGTTACAGAAGTTGTTCATATATGTCCCGGCAGAATCTACGATCGAGCAAACTGATTCTAATTCGTCAGCGATTTCAATCCATTTTTCTTTTATGCACGAGACAATCTCATGGGCTTCTTCCGTTCTACCTTGGTTTACCAATTTTTCCATTGTTTGTAGCCAACATTCGAACAATTTTTCCTTGGCAACAAATCGATTAATCAATTCACGATCACTTGAATCAAGATCGCCATCATTACTAATTTCGATTCTGGTCGAATTACTACTTGGTGGTACAGTTGGTAAAATATTTATGAGCAAATCGTTGCTGTTAGACTGTCCTTGTTGTTCAACAGAAGATGTGGAAGGAGTTAAATTACCCGTATTTGTTTGCATTCTTGGGCTACCGGGATTATCATTTCCACTTCTGGGGCCTGTTGCACAGTACTGTTACAATTTTTGTAAATTGTAATTGTAATTGTAAATACAATTCGTTGTAAAATTGTTTTTCAATAATGAAATTGTAATTGTAATTGTAAATACAATTCGTTGTAAAATTGTATTTACAATTCTACAATTCGTTGTAAAATTGTTTTGTGACAGTCAAAAAGAAAAAGCGATTGATATCAAAATTATATTCACAATTTATATGTTTTGTATTTATTTTTACTGAAAACTATTTTATTTCTAACCGCTCCTAAACTTCCATGTCATCGGCAAACTCAGATTAAGGATTTACAACTAACGATTTGTCACAAACACAAATAAAACGAATTACATACGTAATCCAAACTTTTCCGCTCCGCAGCAATTGAGTCTACCTCCCGCCAAATGTTAAACCCAAAATTTCAATGAAATTTTTTTTTCGCACTTTTAACCTTAAAAAACAACTATTTCGACCATTTTCCATTTAAAAATGTCATTTTCGAACAGAATTTCAAAAATTTCAAGAAATAATCAATTTTGGACCAAATTTATGTATAATGCTTTTTTCAAGTACTTTCCATACAAAAGTATCATTTTACAAGGTTTTTCAGGTCCTCAGTCGGAGGCTTATGGTACGAAATTGGTAAATCAGAATGGGCTCAAAATCAATCCGAAGCTTTGTCTTGACATGCCAAAACTTCTGGTTTTTACAGATCTCAATTATCTTGTCAACTTTTTGAGATATCCGGCGGACAAAAAACGCGAACGCGGACGACGCTATACGCACATCGCAATTTCGCACATTTTTCATAGTAAACAAAGTATTTTTGGAAGCAGATAGGTCTTGATCGATAGGATTTGATCATTCCACATTTCCTAGTTTCGCGCGACGTTATAGTGGTCCGAAAGAGGAGCTAATAAAACCAATACTTTTCCTTAACAAACAAAGTTCAATCAATCGAACCATTTAATTTTTCCAAATATTTTCCATTCATTGAG
>NW_022601146.1:7472-9566 GCF_009176505.1 Sitodiplosis mosellana | reverse complement strand
TTTAACCCTCTTTATGGGAAAACTGGGTGTTGGACCTTGATGAAACTTTGCCAGATGATGGACCTTGATATGCCCCATTGATATATGGCTTATATGCCGGTCAACACTGTGAATGGTACCTCTAGTGTATCGATTTGAAGTCGTAATGAAGAAAATTAGAGAAAAGTATTGGAAATTCAATTTTGAAGCCCTATTACGGGGAAACCGGACTTTGGACCTTGATGAAACTTTGCCAGATAATGGACCTTGATATGCCCCATTGATATATGGCTTATATGCCGGTCAACACTGTGAATGGTACCTCTAGTGTATCGATTTGAAGTCGTAATGAAGAAAATTAGAGAAAAGTATTGGAAATTCAATTTTGAAGCCCAATTACGGGGAAACTGGACGTTGGATCTTGATGAAACTTTGCCAGATGCTGGGACATACCCTATCCATTGATATATGGCTTATATGCCGGCCAACGCTGTGAAGGGTACCTCTAGTGTATCGATTTGAAGTCGTAATGAAGAAAATTAGAGAAAAGTATTGGTAATTCAATTTTGAAGCCCTATTACAGGGAAACTAGACGTTGGACCTTGATGAAACTTTGCCAGATGATGGGCCTTGATATGCCCTATCCATTGAAAGATGGCTTATATGCCGGTCAACACTGTTAATGGTACATCTAGTGTATCGATTTGTAATCAAAGTGATATGTTGAATTACAGACATATATCTGGGGTATCTAGGTATAGAAACCACAAACACTCCAAACGGTTTTGGATAGCTTTTGAAAAGACCTTTCAAACGGTATATATATGTTGGGGATTCATGATGGAAACTGGAAGTTGGACTTTGATGAAAGTTTACCAGATGATGGACCTTGATATGCCCTATCCATTGATATATGGCTTATATGCCTGTCAACACTGTGAATGGTACCTCTAGTGTATCGATTTGAAGTCGAAATTGGGAGAAATGATGTAAGTCGAAATTAGGGCCATCATTTTTCATTCCCGGTTCTTATGACCCACCCGAATAAGGTTCCAGCCCGAGTTCTACGCACGTTTCACATTAAGCCCCTACGGCCGGAGGCTGGCAGTGTATTTTATTTTATGTTTAAAAATAAGAAGATTGATTTTCATGCAACAAAATTTACGCTATTTAGTGAAAAAAAATAAAATAGAGCTGGAGAACAGAAAATCGCTCAATAAGCAACTGACACATGTATACATATATATACAAGCTTTTGAATTTGACGTACGTTGTACTGTAGTGACTCTTGCTAACAGCAGTTGGCGTAAGTGCAGAGAAGGCGCTGCGTTGTTGAAGTGGCATCAAAAGCAAATCAAAATGATGTACTGCTTGTGTCAGGTGATTTCAATTTGCCCAATCTGATTTGGTACACATGCAGCACCAATGATGCTTATGATCCTGATATCAATTTTGAGCCGAATCCGGAATAAGCTGTTGCTGTAAATGTAGCTGTTGCTGTAAAAGTAAAATAGCAAAAAATGAAACACATCATCAAGCACTCGAAGTCATCATCCATGACAAAATTGAAACCAAATCTGATGATGTGATTACATACAAAGACTTCAAACATGGTGACTACACATCCATCAATAATTTTTTTGATAATGCCAACTGGAACAATGTTTTCAACGGAATGGATTTAAACGATGCAATTGATCAGTTTTACGCAATAGTCAACACTGCAATTGATACGACTGTTGAAATGAGAACAAAGAAACAACAAATTCACCCGAAGTGGTTTGATAATGAACTGATCAATTTGAAGAACAGAGTCAATACATTGCACAAAACGACACTGCGCCTTCTTGACAGTTCTCATATAAATGAGCCCAGAAGTGCCAACTGGTGCAAGAACATGTAATAGAACCGTTGTATACCAATAGTATTAAAAGCTTACACGTTGGGTATACTGTTATTGACTGTTTTGAATAGTAGTTCTTTCACATAAAAACATAAAAATCTGCTTGCATTACACTGATATCTCTCTTATTCCATTGATATTTTTTCCAAATGAGAAAAAAAATATTTCAAGCCTCAATTGCACAGCATATCACTATTAGAATCATTGTGTCA
>NW_022601146.1:0-7372 GCF_009176505.1 Sitodiplosis mosellana | reverse complement strand
TTTCAAGCCTCAATTGCACAGCATATCACTATTAGAATCATTGTGTCGACATGAATCAACCAATAAACAAACCAAAACAAACACAAACCACACAATGAAATACCACGTTTGTATAAATATAGCAATCGCTTGAAGAGAAAAACTCAAAAAAACATGTTTCAATAAAAAACAATATTCTAATATTTTAGAAAATATAAAATTAAATGAAATTTTTGTGTTTTCACGTGTTTTCATCAACATGAATAACTGCGACAAATGTCACTTCATGTTGTCATTGAAACAATCGGAACGTGGAACGTCAACAAATGAACTGACATTTGTTCGCAATTCTTAAGTTACTCTTGTGTTGACAAAAACACGCAAAAACACGAGAAAAATGTTTGATTTTACGTTTTAAAATAACAAGATTAAATTCTTGCATTGAAAAAAAAATATTCGCGCTTTTTAATAAAAATAAACTTAAAATATTTCTTGAGAACAGAAAACCGCTCAATAAGCAACTGACACATGTATATATTTGTATACAAGGTTTTGAATTTGACGTACGTTGTGCTTGTAGTACTTGTTCTTGCACCAGTTGGCGTTGACGTAAGAAGGCATAGCGTCGGCACAAAATGAAGGAGTGTGATTCTACCAACGTGACGTGTAAGGATCATGCTGAACTACGTCATGAGTATAAAAAGAAATCTCGTTCTGCTTTTAGAAACTACAAACTCGAAATGGAACAATTGATAAATGAACCCGTGAGCATAAAAACAACGTATTGACTCTTCGCCGATGGATACGAAACGCAAAAAAATCGCCGAACGAAGTGAAACACCAATCTGTTATTGGATCAATATGAAACATGAAATCGTTGGCCACTATTTTATTTACGTTGCACTTTGTTTCAAAGCGCGGCAAGTGTTTCATTTTGTTCCAGTAACAGAACGTTGTATCACTTTGTTCGGCGACGCGCTCAATGTACTGTTTTGAAAAAATATGCATGATTTGATATAGTTTTGTGCGAGTGCAACATAAATTCTGTTCGCTTGAAAGTGAATCGTGAAATATCGGCTGACTATAGAAATTGTGTTTCACTTTAATTGAAACAAAAATGTTTGATACACTTTTGAGTCCATTGGTATGATGATTCATTTTAATGGTGGTTTTGGTCGTGATTTGTCTATGAAGTGAAAATTAACTGATAAGGAGCGCGAATTTCGATGTGCCGATAACACCAATAGAGCAGAAAAAAATACTATATGAAAATCGAAAAAAAATTTAAACTTTTTTTTTCGACTGTTGCCTATTTCGGATCGTCTACATGGGAAGTTTGTATGAAATCCTCGGAACGCGGGTTCACGCCGCTGTGAATACATTGGTTTATATAGTGAAATCTATACATGGCCAAAACACAGACGCACAACACCCATTCTATTTCGCTCACACTTACGTGCAATTTTTACCCGTATAACAAAGTAGTCTGCTTTACTGTTAAAAAGATGTGCGCAGTAAAGAAACAAGAACGTACATGTTTCAGCAACGTTAAAGTGCACGTAAGTGTGAGCGAAATAGAATGGGTGTTGTCTTAAAATGAATCATCATACCAATGGACTCAAAACTATATCAAATCATGCATATTTTTCCAAAACAGTACATTGAGCGCGTCGCCGAACAAAGTGATACAACGTTCTGTTACTGGAACAAAATGAAACACTTGCCGCGCTTCGAAACAAAGCGCAACGTGAATAAAATAGTAGCCAACGATTTCATGCTTCATATTGATCCAATAACAGATTGGTGTTTCACTTTGTTCGGCGATTTTTTTGCGTTTCGTATTCATCGGCGAAGAGTCAATACGTTGTTTTTATGCTCACGGGTTCAAATGAGGATCCACAGAAATTCTTCGAGTATGTAAGAACATGCAATAATACCAATAATGATCTTCCAAATGAAATGGAATATAATGGCAACAAATGCACCGACCCATACGAAATTGCCAATTCATTTGCTACACACTTTGGAAGAGCATATACACAACCGATTGATGGATCCGAAGCAAGCTATGATGAAAATGATCCGATATTATTCGACCGATGTGCGAACTTCCCACGTATTAATGTTACTGAGGAATTGGTTATGGAAAAAATTCACGATTTGCCAATTATTTTGGTGTCTGGTCCCGACGGAATACCGAATATGTTCATCAAAAACTGCATTCACACATTGCTGAAGCCAATAACACACATATTGCGTGAATCGTTAAATTCTGGTTATGTACCGAACACATGGAAACGCTCTTATGTAAGACCAGTGCACAAAAGTGGAGCTAAGTACAAAATTGAGAACTATCGTGGAGTGGCACTACAATGCATAATACCAAAACTGTTGGACTCGATAGTGGCAAATCATTTGAATTATTACATGAGGAACATCATCGATGACAGCCAACATGGTTTTGTCAAAGGAACTCAAACTTATGCAATATATCTCGATCTTGCTAAAGCGTTTGACTCGGTTGACTTGAACCTACTCATACACAAGCTGAAAATTATGGGATTGAATAAGCAAATACTGAAATGGATAAAATCATATCTAAGTGAGCGTCAACAAATACTAAGATTGACCGGACCCATGTCAAATCCCATCGAAGTAACATCAGGAACAGGTCAGGGATACCCGATTGGAGCGACACTGTTTGTCCTGTTCATTATTGATCTACCCCATTGCATAGTCAACTCTAACTTACAATCGTTTGCCGATGACACTCGTTTTTCAATGCAATTAAAGCGACATGATGACTGCTTGGCACTTCAGGCTGACTTGAATGGAGTTGTTGATTATTTCAAACGTAATCGCATGAGATTGAACGTCAAAAAAACGAATTACGTATCATATCACCGTGGTGAGCTGAAATTTGACTTCAAGTACACTATTGAAGGCCAGTCGATCGACAGAGTATAAGTGATAAAAGATCTTGGAGTCATTTTGGATGAGAAACTAGACTTTAGCGCACACATCGAATACATAACAGCTAAAGCTAAATCTCGACTAGCGTGGATCAAGCGTTTTGGAAGAGATTTCAATGACCCGTGGACCATAAAGAAACTCTTCTTCACGTTCGTATTGCCAATCGTTGAATATGCATCGCAAATATGGAACCCACACACCAATGAGAAAATTGCTAGAATCGAATCAGTCCAAAAGCAATTTCTACTGTTTGCACTCAGAAAGATGCAATGGCCACACAGATTCATTTTCTATTTCTACAAATGATCACCTTGGAGGAACGAAGAAAAATAGCACAAATTTGTTTCATTCACAACGTTATTTGTGGCCAAATATCATCAAAGTATATCATGGAAAAAATCAACTTTAGAACGCCACGACATCGAACACGAAACACTGAATTTCTGTCACTGCCGATTAGAATACGCAACTACTCAATGTTTGAACCGATCAATTTCATGTTAACCACATACAATGAATTTTATTAGTATTTTGTCCCTATCAAACCGCCTAATCGATCGAATGAATGTGATACTAGTACTATTCCAATTTGTGATACCTATTTAATTGATTTTAATATTAGTACAGATACTGTCAAACAGAGAATAACCGATTATTTTAGAAGAATTAGAACTTGGAGAAACTAAAGAAATAATGAATACATTAAAAATATTGTAAATATGCAACCAAATATTTATACAAAATAAACCACCTCTGGCGAAGAAACGCTGTATGGTGCAGAATAATAATAATAATAATTATTATTATTATTATGTTAAACTAATAAATTCATTCTATTCGCACCACTCAAACAGAACACTCGCATTTCATTAGAGCATTACAATGTGGTACCATAAATGTGGTACTTGAAAATGTTAGTACGCAAAAGCGGTACACGTGTTGTTGTAATCACGGCTTAAAAGCCCCGAAAAAAATTATTTTGATGTACCGCTTTTGCGTACCTACATTTTCAAGAACCGTATTTCGAACGAACGTAACAATGTCCAACGAATATTCTCAGCAGTTCATTTGTTCTCACGAGCCGTTTTTCTTCTGAAAGATTCTTTTAAAAATGAAACTCAATACGTTTCTAGTGGACGAGTGAATTGAATGACTCATTTGTGTCGAAGGTTTGAGCGGTACGAGCTGCGAATAAATAAAGTCGCTATTCGTATAATAAATTTGAATTAAACTCTTTCGAATGAGTGTAATACACGGAAAATACAATCTAGCACGTTATTGCATTAATATGTAGACAACAGATTTGAAGGACCAACGACCACAACATATGCGAAACATTGTATGAACGCAGGCATCTTAATGAACATAGTTTTCAACTTTTTCTATTTAAAAACTTGAACCAACCAGTAAATTCTTCTGATAGAGTAAGAAAGTGATCGAACGAATATTTAATAGTTCTACATAGTTCTGATATATGCAACAAATGAACCATATCCTCAAACAAGAAAATTCAAAGACAATAGTATACAAAACGTGATATTTCAAATGAAATGTAATTGTTCAACAAAAAAAGGCATCTTTGTAACTGCAAACGATTATGATAACGGTATCGAATTTGAAATAAAACAACATTCAAGACATCGATTACGTTGAAGCATATGACGCACAGTCATGTTGGATTTAGCAGAGTTTTGTGCTTGCTATTTTCAATAACGCAAGCCTTTTTCAGCGTTGAAGTGAGGTTAACAAAATTTGTTCCATGTATATGGAAAGGGGAAAAATGTGGTGGGGATTCTTTTACCTTCAACGTGATAAACACATTCCAAAAAGGGTGCGTTATGAGGTTTTCATGATTAGTATTACCGTATCCCCCGAGCAGTGTATACTGAATATTACTCTACAAGAAATTATAAATAATAAAATATTCTATTACATTAGAAGTTTTTCTAAACTAAATTAAAGTTAGAAAAATAAGAAATTATTGAATAAATAATAATAACGAATAGTTCGTTAAAAGCGTAAAAATTTGTATTGATTATAAGAAAACTTTTTCTAGCCAATAAAGTGTGTCTGGTTTTGACTGAAAAATTAAATATTGAAACGAAAGAATATCGTTCTTCGAAATTTTATTAAAATTTTGTAAAACAGATCCAATTCAGTTGAAATGCGTTTGTACAAAATTGGATTTATAATATTTACATCACCGTGATATGATAATAAAAAAAGTTAAATTGTATTGACGCAGCTATAAATAAGGACGAACAAATTCAATTGTTAATTTAGGTAGCGTGGGCTGCCCTTTCTGTACATTTCATCTATTGGAGTTCAAGTGTATGTATTACATATATATGTAAATGAAAATTAGTTGTTTCAGTGGAAAAAAAATATTCTTCTTCTGTTGCATTCGAATCGTATACAAACGAAAAAAACCAGGTCTTTACATGAATCTAATTTTCCTCCAAAACTGAAATTATGTATTACTAAATCTCAAGTGATTTAAACAAAAAAAAAAAACAAATAGTAAAGTTGAAGAACTATGTCTTTATGAATTGCTTTTGAATAGTTTTTTCTCCTTTCAAATGAAGATTTTTATCTTGTTTCGACTAACAAAAGAGCTACAGACGGGCGAAAAGAGCTACAGAAGAAACGTCGTCCAGTAATAACGACGATACCATGAAAAGTCACAAAAATTATAAGTTCACGTATACATTCTATTGTTTACTCGACATTCACAATTGTTGTTGTCATTAGAAACTGTATGCTGATATAGCATTGAATGTATAATGATTTGACTAAATCATGATTAAGGATATATTACTTTTATTATTCTGTACTATTTATTGGACTAGTTTTTTTACAACTCTTTTGAGTTATTTTATTTGTGATAACCTTTCGCTTTTTTTTGGTTGTATATTTAATAAAATCCCTAAATCCTATTCTTTTATGTGCAAGGCAAGTCTCTTTTTAAATATGTTAATACTATCTATATTCTTTAGTTCATTTGGCAAATCGTTAAATAATTTTACTCCGTTGTACAATATACATTTTCTTGCGTTCTCAGTTCTTATATCAGGAAGCCTAAATTCATTTCTGCTTCTTGTGTTCCTATTGTGGAATTCATTCGCATATCTAATTTTGTTACACAAATATTGAGGACAAGATCATTTTTCATTTTATAAACAAGGAATATCACATTATAATTTATTCTTTGGGCTACGCTCATCCAATTTAAACTTTTCAACATAAAATCAGAAGGTGTTCGGTAATCACATTTCAAAATATATCGCATTGCACGATTTTGTAGTTTTTGCATTAATTCAATTTGTTCTTTTGTATAATTAATATAGAGCGTTGAGCAGTAATCATAGTGCGGTTGAATAATCGAGTTGTATACAATTTTCCTTAAATCGAAAGTAGTTTTGTCGCTGATTCTGTATAATACATTAATTTTGCTGGCTAGTTTTTTTGTTATCGAATTGATTTGTGCCAATGCACTTCAATAAGTCTAATTGTTCATCAATTTCGAAACCTAAATATTTACTCTTTCTATGGTTTGATTTTCAATTTTTAATTCGAGCTCATTTAATTCATTTCCATTTCCATTTTCTTTGCCAATTAACATCCATTTGCTTTTCAACACATTTGTTTTTAGTTTGTTGGCAATAAACCAATTCTCAATCTTTTTCAATTCACGGTTCGCTATTTCAACAGCAGTTCTGGTATTTTTGTGTTTAACTATTAGTCCAGTATCATCAGCAAAGAGAACTATCTCGCCTATATCTGGTACTTCGGGTAAATCGTTAATGTATACTAGGAATAAATAGACACTCAGCTGTGTACCTTGTGGTAAACCGATGGGAACCTCAGCTTCGTTTGACAGAACTCGGTTAAATTTCGTGTGTTGTTTTCTATTACTTAAATAGCACTCAAACCATTTCAGTTCAGTGTCTTTTATGCCAATTTTTTCTAGTTTTTCTAACATTATGGTTCGGTCAACAGTTTCAAATTACTATTATTATTATTATTCTGCACCGTACAGCGTTTCTTCGCCAGAGGTGGTTTATTTAGTATTAATATTATTTTATATTTACAATATTTACAATTTGATATTTTAAATATTTCATTTTACTCTCTCCAAGTTCTGCTTCTTCTAAAATATTCGGTAACTCTATGTTTGACAGTATTTGTATTTGTTTTAAAATCAATCAAATAAGTATCACAAGTTGGAATCGTAGTAATATTGCATTTATTAGGTAGATTAGGCGGTTTGATAGGAACAAAATATTTATAAAATTCATTGTATGTCATCAGCATATAATTTATAGGCTCGAACTTTGAGTAATCACGATGACGCATTGGTAATGATAGGAAAATTGAGTTTCTTGTCCCATGTCGCGATGTTCTAATATTTATTTTGCTC
>NW_022601145.1:0-1264 GCF_009176505.1 Sitodiplosis mosellana | reverse complement strand
CGCAACGACGAAGAGTTGAACAAACTGCTCTCTGGTGTCACAATCGCCCAAGGTGGTGTATTGCCAAATATCCAAGCCGTCTTGTTGCCAAAGAAGACCGAAACCAAAAAAGCCTAAGCATTCTCGTTTCAAAAGCAACAATCAAAAATCGGCCCTTTTCAGGGCCACCAAACAATAATTTATAGAGAATTTAAAAAAATCAACCCAAATGATCAACATTTAAAGATACATGAATTGAATTGAATGATAATTTAACAATGAATTTCGAACTGAAATGTCTCCCTTTTTTGTGAATTTACTCGAGGCAACGTTTTGGTTAGTTCTATTCATATAGGACTCTTTTTATTCCAGCAGTTTGTTTGCTAATTTATGACTGTTTGAATACTAACGTTTTGGTTTTCCATCCATTTTATGAAAAAATATTTCAAAAAGATTTTTATTTAGTTAAGTTGAATGTATCATAGGACGTCTGTCCGATCTCCACGTAGATATATTTTTCCAATTAAAATTTCATTTTCTTGGACAAATAGTTCAAATTTAGACTAGTGGTACAAGTTATAGTAAATTGTGCTATTCATAGTTATGTGTTTTTTTCTCATGCGGATCAGACTGTACTTTGTTCACAAGAAATACAAACATTTTTGAATGATTCGTTATTTCTTATTCTAACAAGCGGTATGAAATTACACCTCAATGGAGTAATTGTCAGTCTTTTGAATGTTCAATGCAACTTTGCTCGATATTTATTCTATGAATTTGTTCCTGAAACGCATTTTTCATAGCAACTTTCTAAACAATCCATATTTCTAATCATATGATTGATAATAATAGTTCGATGGCGGTTGTTTTCTAAAGAATAAGTGAATACTTTTTCTTGAATTTTTGTGAGTGTTCAGCGACTTCAGCGAATGTAGACCAAAGAATACCTAGACAAAGAAGGTCTAAATAGTCACAAACTTCGGAAAAATGTAAAAAATGCCTCCATTCTATTTTGTTGCAATATGTTCATTTTTCAATCGGAATAGTATTGAAGCCACCAAAAAAATCTTCGTGTTTCTATCGTCTTTTCATAAAATAAGCTGACACAAAATCATATTGCAGTCTAAAAACATATTTATTTGTAGTTATTCTTGCTTTTCAACTTTGCATGAATTTACTCAAGGCAGCTATAAAGAAGTCATATTCCAACGGAATGTTTGCTGATTTCTCACTATGATTGATTGAATAAAAAAGACGGAAGATGCAACACCAATGAAAATGAAAG
>NW_022601144.1:1341-6699 GCF_009176505.1 Sitodiplosis mosellana | reverse complement strand
CGTGAAAATAAATGTTTGCATTGAGAATTCATCTCTGGTAGTGAGATTGAATCGAAAAAAGTGAAAAATATCAGATTAGTTTCAGCGAATAGTGATATAACCTCAAAATTCGACGAACATTTGTTTTGCTTGTGGGAAGTGGCATCTTGGACTGATTCCGAACAAAAATATATGAAATCGATTCCAAATTCTCTGCTCTATCAAACTAAAACTACCATTTTCTGTTTATTTAATACCGAAAACATCCTAATTGTGCATACTTCCATAGCAAATCACAGCACCTATCCTTTCGTCTCTCATGATCCGCAATGAGCAATGTGTAATTCAATCAAAAGTCAAAGACAAAAAATAGAAAAACTTCTTATACGGTGTAATGACTTAATGGCTAGTACTCTCCAACTAATTTGAAATAAAGGTGAAATAATTTGTGTGATAGAGAAAATGTAAAATGAAAAAAAAAAAAACATTTACACTCGAAGCCGTTGTCCCATTTCTTGAATCAAGCAAGCGGCTTGTTGTCTGAGTTCCATTTCCTTTTCGGCGTCGATGCTTTGGCTTCTGCTTGGCGAATTTTGTAATTGTGCTGCTGTGAAATACCATCGTGAATCTTGGCTGTTTTCACCGCTGTTGCCACTACCACTAGCCATTTCCAATTGAAACAACAACAAATAATAAAAACGGCCTTCGAAGAGCAAAGTGATCTTCTCTTTCGTCCGTTGTGTGTTGGGTGTTATGGAGACTCAGGTGTTTGCGTTTCTTTTTTTTCTTATTTGCTCGCTGCGATGTTTTGATGTCAGACAATATTTGTATAAATTTTCCGCTGTTTCCGTTTATTTTTTGTGTATTTTCTTTCTTTTTTACACGATTGTTTCACTCTTTTTTCAATGCAATTTACGTTTTAATTATGCATACTGTATTATATACTCTCTTTGTTTTCTTTCACACAAAAAAAAACACTATCCATAAACACACGGCCAAACAACAAATGTTATTTCGGGCAGACGACACTGGAACCACACATACAGACAAGTCACACTGATACACTTACAGCAAACTATACAATATTTGACACTTTACGCATTCTTTACAACCAACACAGATACATTGTACACATTGAACTGAATCGGTATGGTATAAATTGTATGTGTCAGCGCATCTCAGATGTTTTACAGCCAAATTATACCAATTCAGTACAATGTATCTGTGTTAGTTTTACAGAATCCGTAAAGTGTCAAATATTGTATAGTTTGCTGTAAGTGTATTTGTGTGACTTTATATGTGCTGGTATATACCAACGCCGTCTAACTCATCACCCGAAATTTCATCTGCCGTTTGGTCGTGACTAAACACTACATTTACCGCGTACCGCACTAGAATATGCGAAACCGATTTACCGCGAAACTAATCATCCGTAGTCATTCTGTAGAAACAATCAGTCTTTGAGATTATGACATAAAATTTGAGCGAGCATGAAAACATACGATTAGCCGTTTTCGTTATCAACAAAGTATTGTTGTTATGGAAAAGCAAAAGAAGAAAACGACTATGCACTCGTTTGAAATAAATATACGGTTTGGGCTAAATCACACTTCAGAACAAACAGAAAATATGGTCATTATGGTTTATCGTTTGGTTGAATGCGGATACACAGCGCAAGATATTCGATACAAGCAGGTAGAGTTTTTAAATCAAACTCATTACCTTCAATTAGGTGGCATGTTTTAATTATGAGACGGGTACATCCAAACCCAATGTTTGCAACAGTACATTTAATTTCATTAAGTCTTGTTCTTGCTCAGTGTAGGCTTCACTTGTTCGGTTTTCAACTGCTCCTGACATGTATTCTTGTGAGACATGTATTACCGATTCCAGCATTCTTGGTTGTCCTTCCACCTTATTTTGTTTCGGTCAAATCAGTTTTTTTTAAATTAAATCATTTTACACGATTTGACAAACGTTACAATTCAGAAATTGGCAAAAAAAAACGTTTGGTGTGAATTCAAACAAAAAATCGCTTTACTCAAATTTAAGTTCCATGTGAAAAAATGCATCTATTTTCATATTCAACAATTCGTGTTTACCTTTGCAGCTAGCAACAAACCGGCCATCGCAATCCCATTTTGATGAAATTTTGTAAATGAATGAAATACATAGAATCGATGCATATAAACTATCGCCGTATTTATACATGATTGATTGCTGGAAATCGAACAGAGAGAGAGAGAGAGAGAGTGAAAAGAGAAAAATGGACTTTTAATGGAAGGAAAAACCAGAATTAAAAATTATTTTGCATGAATTAAAACCAGTGTCTACAAGTCTACATAATGTGGTAAATAAGATGATAGCAAGATAATTTGCCAACTTGTTATTGAGATAAAGTGTGCTGAATTGTTTTGAAAATATGCACACACAAAAGCGCCATACAATCTTCTTCTTTTTCTTTATCCTTTTTGTGAATCGACTTATTATGGACTGAAATTCAATGCTCGTTTGGTGTGAATACGTGTGCACTGTGCATTGCGAAAATTGTAAAATGACATGCGTACGCGTTGATTTTTCCGTATTTTACCTGGTTTGATAGGTGCATACTTTTATACAGAACCTTTCCCTTCACTTTTCATCAAACGCAATGAGCAATGTGTCATTCGATCAAAAGTCAAATACAAAAAATAAAAAAACTTCTTATACGGTGTAATGGCTTAATAGCTAGTACTCTCCGACCAATTGGGTGATATAATAACAATAAAGGTGATATAATTTGTGTGATAGAGAAAATGTAAAATGAAAAAAAACGCTTGAAGCTGTTGAACCATATCTTGAATCAAGTAAGCGGCTTGTTGTCTGAGTTCTTTTTCCTTTTCAGCGTCGATGCCTTGGCTTCTGCTTGGCGAATTTTGTAATTGTGCTGCCGTGAAATACCATCGTGAATCTTGGCTGTCTTCACCGTTGCTGCCACTACCACTAGCCATTTCCAATTGAAAAAAATAATAAAAACGGTCTTCGAAGAGCAAAGTACCGTTGGGTCAGAATATCCCGAAAAAGCCATTTTGTTCTTCATGCGGATGGAAAGTGCCTAACTTGAAATTTGCGACCGATGCAAATGAGAAGTGTTTTTAACTGAAACTTTAAAATCGAACAACTGATACAAAGTGTCATATCAGGCAAATCCTTATCAAGTTTTTGCACATAGTATCTTTTTCGATTTAATTATAGAAGAAGAATTCGCGCGTGTTTTATATTCTGTACGTGCATGTATAAGAGTTAAGCACAACTAATAGCACAATCGACGCGAATAATAAAATGTATTATGCATCGTAGGGCTTAGGCACTATTTCAAACGCAAACACTTGTGATCGTGTAAAATCTTCCCTATAATTTTATTGAGATCGTATGCTCTGAGAATAGAACGGAAACCGTACCGTCCGTTCCGCAACAGCCGTATGAACTGGTCAGCAGCACCATCCATTGAACTGAACTTGTGTTTGCATTAGTGCAGTGATTGTTGTAGTCGGGCTCATGGATTATTTTAAGGAATTTCTATTTTTGAGTATTGACAACTGCCATTTGATCTGGGGCGATCAAAGGTTCAAATATCCGAATACATGATGAAGCTTGGAATATCGAGTCTTAGTTTCAGTATATCAGACCGATGGATTTAATTGCCAAGTATTGGAAATTGCAATGGGTTTATGGGCAGTAAGTTGTTGTTGTTGTAATCCTGACTGCCCATAAACCCATTGCAATTTCCAATACTTGGCAATTAAATCCATCGGTCTGATATACTAAAACTAAGACTAGATATTCCAAGCTTCATCATGTATTCGGATATTTGAATATTTGATCGCCCCAGATCAAATGGCAGTTGTCAATACTCAAAAATCGAAATTCCTTAAAATAATCCATGGTCGGGCTTCATCAACGGATCAATTCAGTTGTGTTTGTACTTTGAGGAAGAAGTGTTTAAGAAGTATTGTTGATGAATTAACCTAAAATTCACTCAATTCTTCTTCTCTTTCAGTTCAATTATCCAGAGCAAGCGATCATAATGAAATTCTCGCATATTCTACGCTCCGAAGAATTCGCCAATCAATTGTGCGTTCTGTATGAAGGTTTACCGATCGAGGAAAAGAACCGCGACTGCGTGTCCAAGTGGCTGGTCACTTTGTTGGCCGATGAAAACAGTACACCAGCTGCCAAGTACCCATTCATTAGGAAGAAGTTTCGGGTCGAAATATTGGGCGAAAGCAAGACCAACTACTTTCGTCGATCCAGCTTCTACATGTGCGTCAAAGCGATGCTCCAACATAATCTCACGTTGCAATTAGGTGATGTGAATGGGAGATTGCTATACAAAGTGGTTATGCTGAAATTTTTAATCAAGATTTGTGCTCCTTACAAAGCATATGCTACGTTTGACATCGATTTGCTGTCACAAATGATTGCCAAATTGGCACGACGCATCGAAAAACTCTTGCCGAGAAAATCGAAAACAACTCCCGATGACATCACCAGGCTATTCAACGATGCCATTAAAGACGCAAAAGAGACCATTGCTGTGATTCGCCAGAAAATTAACGGCCAAATCGGAAATCTCCAACAAGAAATCGCAGAAAAGGTGCAATTGCTCCCTTTGCCTGGTCACAACTTTGAGGCGGACATTTCGTACAAAGCCTCGAAATTGGCAGCATACTTGAATAATCGAATGGTAAACTCAGAAACGACCAACAACAACACTGCTTATACGCCGAAAACATACCAACGATTTTTCATCAAAAATCTTCCAAGTTTTGAAAGTATTAGTATCCCTAAGACCGACGCTGGAAATCGTATATTTTGGTTGGAATTCGAGCAAATGGTTTTGTACGAAATGAAAATGGATGATGGCCGTTGGAGTGACTCTGAATTGCACACATGGTCATTTGCATACGCAAACTATGCCGAAAACAAATTTAAAGGGAATCCATTGTTTGTGAGCCGAATGCTGTTGGTTCGATTGAAATTGATCGCCGTATTGGATCAACTTGCGGTGAACCAGCATCCATTATTGCTGGCCCATAACAGTGGAGTCAATCCAAACATAATCAACGAATTATTGTTGCCACAGCGCGTAGATATGTGCATTGCTTATGACATCGAGAAGTATTTCCAAAAGCGAAATGCAGCGGCCAACGACCCGAGCTTAATCGGTGAAAATCGCATCAGTTCTCGATCATTTTCAGTGAAATATGCTAAAAAGGATTCGCACATGCAACAAATTTGGTCTCAGATATTGGAGGCCGATGAAGCAAACGAGGAGGAAAAGAAAAGGGAATGGCAACGTGGCCGCGACGAAGTGGAACGATACAAAAGTGAAGCCAA
>NW_022601144.1:0-1331 GCF_009176505.1 Sitodiplosis mosellana | reverse complement strand
GACGAATCGATTCGCGAATCTCACATTGATTTTGCAGATCCAGCATTTTGTTCAGCAATGATTGAGTTACTTGAAAAATACGTCAGTCAACAGCGAAACAACTGGATGCATCCATTGAAAATCCTCATCGTCACATTGATTGCGGTACGTGCATTTGAAATCAATCGTAATGACGCGATTGCAACGGCAATCGCAATGCTTTTACGTAAAATTCGGGTGATTGTTCTGGAATGGATAACCAAAATTGAACATGCTATTCGTGATATGGCCAATCCAAATGAGAAAACTGAACAAGAGTTGCGTCTGAAATCGATTTATGTTGCAATTGTCGGAGGTTTGACCTTTTTCATTTATCCAAAAAATACAAATTACGAGAAAATTTTCGTAAACGACACAGAAAATGGTCTAACAGCAGTACGAACATGGCTTCAGTTCATCGTAAGTCTCAAGAATAGCGTTCGGATGTATACAAATGATGAATCGACATTGCCAATAAATTTGTGCATGTTCCTTCGGTTGCTGGAATGCATCGGTGTCTATTTTGAGCCAAAATTGAACGAAATGATCAGACTAAACCAAAGCGAAGTGTATAACTTGATTAAACTGCTCTGGTCCCGTGCTGAATCTGCATCATTCCAACCGATTCAAACCCGTTTGGAATATCCGCATCTGTTGATCGTCCCTGTCATCATTGAATCGAAGGCACAAATTGTAACAATCGACACAATCACCGGTTCATTTTTAGTCGATGGGTTCCCATTGTCTCGCTTACCCAATCATATTTTGGAGAGTAATATTTACGGTTGGTTCTTCAGGAATGTTGTGTTCGAAGTGCAACCGGATGGTAACAGCTTTTCAACGGTTCATAAATTCAACGATTGCACCTATGAATTCAAATCAATCAACAATCAGATCATCATCACCGAACGAAAAGTGAATCACTTCGAAAAGGAGCTCATCGATAATTGTATTTTAGATGGGGATTTTCCGCATCATCTCGTCAAATATTACAGTCACTGGTGGAATCAACAGGAAGATTGCATCGAATTTCGACTTCGAGCAATGGGTAAAAATCATTTTTCGAAAGTTATCGACGTTGACTATCGATTTGATCTGAAAACTTTGCATCTGCGCCATGTTCAAACCAATCGTCCATTGCTTGGTATCAAAAGTGAAAGTTTCCAACAAATTGTTGATCGTTTGTCACGGTTGGAACACTCCAAATATATGCTCGTTTTTGTGGAAAGCGCTCAAGTGGTCAAAGTCGAGCTATTGCGCATGAACTTGAAATTCGAAGTCAATCTGAAAACAAATGATTTGATTTCCAATGA